>NC_134643.1:155983934-156041434 GCF_030463565.1 Pelecanus crispus
AATATAAGTTAAACCAAGCTCTGTCAGGCTTATATTGATTTAAAAGAGCTGACACACCTATTTCACTCTTTTAACTGCATTGATTTTAAATCCCGTTCTTAGTTAAACCAATGCAATTTGCACATAGACGGTCCCAAGTTTTGTTCCCAAAAAGTGTTGCCAATGTTTCCATGCACAGCCCTGCATGGATGCCCATTAGCCTCTCCTTTCTATTGTTAATGATTCTAAATAACGTCTTGAGGCAAGCCTTGATTATGTTGTTAGCCAAACTGTCTGTGGCAGGCAGTTTAGGATGATAGCTTGCATAAAATTTATTCCAGAATAAGGTATAGGTTTGTGGGTTGTTTTAATGCAGAGTGGCTGTACTGGAACAGTTCCAGATAGAGACACTCTGAAGGAGATTTGGGTGTTCTTCTACCAGTTTGTACAGAACAGGGCATCTTTCCCCTGCTCCAGGAGGGAATGGATCCCCTGTGTTAGATCAGCCAGCCCAGGTGTCTTGGGCAACAGCATCTCAAAGGGCAAAAAAACATCTGTGTTTATTCACCTGAATCCCTTCCTCTCATTCTGAAGTAGAATGGGTTTTCGAGTTTAAGTAATCTGCTTCTAAAGTAAATGGTCAGGCAAATTTTTATGCTAGGAGGGAGGGACGGAAGGGGAGAGAGAGAGAGAAAAAAGGAGAGGAGAGGAGAGGAGAGGAGAGGAGAGGAGAGGAGAGGAGAGGAGAGGAGAGGAGAGGAGAGAGAGGAGAGGAGAGGAGAGGAGAGGAGAGAGAAGAGAAGAGAGAAGGGAAGGGAAGGGAAGGGAAGGGAAGGGAAGGGGAAGGGAAGGGAAGGAAGGGAAGGAGGGAAGGGAAGGGAAGGGAAGGGAAGGGAAGGAAGGGAAGGGAAGGGAAGGAAGGAAGGGAAGAGAAGAAGAGAAGAGAAGAGAAGAGAAGAGAAGAGAAGAGAAGAGAAGAGAAAGAAGAGAAGAGAAGAGAAGAGAAGAAAGAGAAGAGAAGAGAAGAGAAGAGGAAGAGAAGAGAAGAGAAGGAGAAGAGAAGAGAAAGAGAAGAGAAGAGAAGAGAAGAAGAGAAGAGAAGAGAAGAGAAGAGAAGAGAAGAGAAGAGAGAGAAGAGAAGAGAAGAGAAGAGAAGAGAAGAGAAGAGAAGAGAAGAGAAGAGAAGAGAAGAGAAGAGAAGAGAAGAGAAGAGAAGAGAAGAGAAGAGAGAAGAGAGAAGAGAGAAGGCAAAGGAAAGGCAAGGTGAGGGAAGGAAGGAAGGAAGGAAGGAAGGAAGGAAGGAAGGAAGGAAGGAAGGAAGGAAGGAAGGAAGGAAGGAAGGAAGGAAGGAAGGAAGGAAGGAAGGAAGGAAGGAAGGAAGGAAGGAAGGAAGGAAGGAAGGAAGGAAGGAAGGAAGGAAGGAAGGAAGGAATTGAAAAACAGGCAAGTTAGACACATCCCGCAATGCAATCCTGTTTCACTAAGCAGGATCCTTCCAGTCCTTTACCTTGCAGGTGCAGCTGTTTTGGGTCATGCCATACACCCAGGGGCTTGCTTCCTAATTTGCTGTTTGGTACAAAGCTGCTCTGCCTATGGCTTTGCAGAAACAGCATGTTAATCCTGAACTTACTTTCCCAAATTAAGTACAGATTTTAGACCACTTAACCTAAAACCGGCAGTCACTGAAGTTACCCAGGTGTTTCTAAACTAATATCTGTTGGGTAAAACAAATTATGTTTTGCAGCGTGCAGGGCCTTATCTGCAATGCAGTAAAGACAATCTAATATAGAAAGGTCTTTGTTAAGTTTGCACAGTAGCACCAATGCCAACGTTGAGCAATCAAGAGGAACATATATTTACATTGCAGTGCAGTATAAATGCAACTTGATCAGGTTTTCCTGAAAAAAACTTGACTGGTTTTTCAGGAAGGAGTGCTATCACAATTTATGCTCATTCTGAATATTACAGTGAACACCTGAGCTTCCTGAACTTCCTGAGCATCCAGCTGCTTATGGCTGTAAGTAAGGGGCATCTGCCTTGCTAGAGCAACCCAGGTTTCCACCTTGCAGCCCTGGAGGATTGCTCAGACTCAATGTAGCCCAGGTCAGCTACCCAAAAAACCATACATGAAGGTACCAGCCAGTTATGAAGTCACTCTAAGCACTATTCTTTTCCTCTATATATGCTCTGTGATGTATGAAGTGAGGACAACAGGGTCTTTCCAAACTTTCCCTTTCTCCTAGCACTCTGTAATTCCACATACTTGCCTAGAGCAAGCCTATCCCCAGTGGCTTCTGGAGCAAGAAGCAATGGTATTGCAGAACATAACCATATCCACACAGGTCTTGGGACACAGTTTGTTTTCCTGCTCTTTTGCCACCACAAGTCCCACGTCAGTGACCCTTACAAAATTAATGTAACCGAGAACACGACTCAACATGAGGTCTGCATTATGCTCCAGGAAGCAGGACTGGCTGACACTGAGAGATGCCTTCAGGAGAGCAGGCTCTCTCAGTAGCCAGTTCAAAGCAGAAACTTCACTGAGCTGCTTTACAGGACTGTCTTTCCCTTTCTATTGATTAGACAGGAAGCCTAATGAGACTAACCTCCTACCTCAAGCACTTCATTTAAGTATCTAAATTTAGACACTGTGAAAAGCCTTATAATTTTCTTTCTTTCAGGAAGATTTTTGGTTTGGTTGTCTTCTTTTATGATGAAATTCACCCGTCTGCAGCAGCCTATTTCAGGACAGACAATCCTTCCAGTTCTTTGCAAACTATGATTCAAAGACCTTGTTCCAAAAGCAGAGCAAAACCAGAGAAAACCCCATATAAAGCCTCATGAAGTCTTATTCAGGTTTAGCCATCTGGCAAGATCACTGTCTGGGAAAAGATCTGGACCTAGAGGGATGTATAATATTTAGTTTGTCCCATTGGGCAGGCATGAATTCAACCACACAGTCCTGTGTCTCACTTCAACCACGTCAAGAACTGTGATTCTGAAAAGAAAATCCTATGGGAAATCTGTACTTTAGTCAAGGGGGGAAAAAATCAAGTCAGACCTCCAAAAATTATAAACTGTTACATTAATTGCTTCTTTTCACTTGTCACCTTCTTGATTTGAGCTTCTACAGTTCATATTTTTGAACTCTCCTCTGCAGTCCAGACCATTAGGAATGTCTTTTTTTTTTTTAACAAAAACAGTGATTATCAGGTAATAACAGGATTTTTGAAGCTAAGGCATTAAAAATACTGATTGTTGCAAAATGCATGATTAAATCACAAGTCTTGGCAACATCATAAAGTGTCTTTCTGTCTTTTCAAGACTAGTTTTCATATATCTGTTTGAAGCAATTACTCAAATGAAGCTGCATTTCTTTTATGTATACACAGACTTGTGCAGGAAAAGCAGGGATGAACCCAAGCCATTGATAAGTGCTGGGAAAGTGTAGAGTGATAGATCATGCAGCCATTCTATTTATCAATGTCAAAAATTCTTTGTCTGATTCATGAAATGTTATTTTATTGGGTGCTTTTTACAACTGAAGTATGAATGTAAGATTGCAAAACTTTCTTTCCTTAAATTCACACTTAAAAATTATGTGCTGAAATTTTCAAATTGACCTAATTAAGAATATTAGGAACAAATGCAGATACTTAATACAGCAAATTAAATGCATTGGTTTGGTTTTTGTTTTTTTTTTTTAATTCAAGTAATGGAAATATTATCCTGAAATTAAACTATTTAACATGGAAGATTCACTCAGTTTCAGACAGTTTCAGGCCAATTCTTCCTAGACTGCAGCTATTACCTCGAAAAATTACATAACTTGCCTTTTTTCTGCAAATCGCTGAAGCCCGACTGGTGCTCCATTATTAACATCAGAGCTGTCAGCATCTCAGCGAGGCAGGAGAAGAAAGCAAAGCATTCCTACCAGCAGCAACAAAACCATGCTTGCACTTAGAGAAATCTTCCTTCAATCCTCTTTACACCAAGCAGAGAACTACTTAAAGTACAGTACGCTGAAGGTGGGATTCATTTCACTTTCACTATCTATAAGTCAGAAGTCTCTGTTAGATGTCTATAAGTTAAAGTCAGCTTAACTCCCTCTCTAGACAATGAAGAGAGATAGGCACCTCCAGAGGGTGATTCATCCCATCTGAAGACAGGTATCGAAGAGTGATGGAAGGAATCACCCTTTGGAGATGCCTATCTCTCTCCAGTGACTACAAAGGGAGTCTGTGGTGAGTGGCTTAAACTTGACAGCTAAAGTTATGTGAGATGAAATCTAATCCTGAGCATAAATAACACAGGAGGAGTTTTACTCTCCTGTACTGAAGAAGAGGTTATTACTGATGGTTATTGGAAGCATTCTGCATTAAAAATGCACAAATTGCATGGTGCTTATTAGCTAGCATGAATTAACTTGATTGTGCATATAACTACACTGATATGTCATGGGTGTCAGAGCCTCTGTAAAAAGTAGGAAGGGCAAGTTTAGTACGGGACCGTGGTTCCAAAAGAGTGTCACCCCCAGCTGGGACTCTGACCAGCTTCTGAATGATCCTGGTTCTCTCAGTGCTAACTGTTTAACAAGTGTCTTACAGTAGTGAAAACCCTGGGCATCTTTTTTACCATCTAAGTGCCATTTGTCTCCATTTTAGTTGAGATCCTAACAGAATGGCAGGTTAGTCGACTCGCATTTTACAGGA
Organism: Pelecanus crispus; assembly: GCF_030463565.1. Lineage (NCBI taxonomy): Eukaryota > Metazoa > Chordata > Aves > Pelecaniformes > Pelecanidae > Pelecanus > Pelecanus crispus. Next base: position 155,988,626 of record NC_134643.1, read on the forward strand.
AGTGGAACTGTATTATAATAACACTAAAAGAGTCAGAATATATTCCTTTCACATGATTTGCATTAACTCTCCAGGCCATCAAAGTATTATTCATTTTAGTTTAGAATCTGAGGACAGACGAAAAATAACTTCCCCTAGAAACTGTAAGTGGTAGTCTGCGTGGCACCAACTGACTGGCTTTCACATTGCCTCGGTCTAATCCTGTCTAGAGCGGGTGGGGGTCTGTGAAGTAATAGCTCTTGACCCTGGCTCTCCTCTAGGCTCCATACAATGTCTTCATGACCCTAAAGCTTCTCTTTATTTCAGTTCAAAGAGTCTGACATCAGAGAGGGTTGTGCTGGAGCCAGCCAGGCTGGTGGGTGTTATAGCATGAAAGTGACCACACACGTGGCATGCCATAGGGTTTGGCATGATGGGGTTGTCTGAGGGTGCAAAGACTGATGAAAACATGGCTGAAAACAAGAAGTAATGGGAAAATCAGCACAATAGAGGATCAAGATAACAGTGTCTGAACCAGTCCCTCTACTTTTTTAGTATAGCAGCGTAGGTATACTCCAATGGATCTTATCTGGTTATGGCTTTGATTGTTGTAATGAAGGAACCCAAATTTTAGCTTTTGTCTTTGCAGCCTTTACTAGATAGGATGTCAAATGAGAAAGAATTCAAGATACCTCTGCAGCCTGGGTATTTTTGTCTTTATTAATAGTTTCTTGAGGGCAGAATTCAATAGACATAATTTTATGACTGCACCCAGGAATTTAAAGTCTCTGCCAAGTGAACCTTGCCACCACCCTCTCCTGAACTGTACTGTGGGCATCTGTATAGCTAAGGTTTCACCCCAAGAAGTTTCTTCTGATTTAAATCAATATGAGTAGAGAATGAAGGCCTTTGCACTTAGTTTCAAGAGACTCCTTTGGAAGATGTAATTCATGTGTATCTGAGTATTTCATCACTACTTAGATGTTCTGTCAGCTCTGTCTTTTAAATCTAGGTATTTTTAGTATTCTTAGTGTCACACATGCATGAGAAAATACTGTAGCTGTGAAAGTCCAGATTGTGCAATCTACTAACCTAGAAGGTACTGTCACTTTTATGTGCCCTATATTTTATTCATCCATAACTCAAACAAATGCAGATTTTTTTAAAATTTATCTTTAGCTCTTGCCTTGCTTTCCAGTCCTCAGTGTTTGGAATTTGAGAATCAGGTCATCTAGATAAAAGCTACAGTATTTGCTCACATGCTATGCACCTTCAGTAAGCAGCACTACACAAATAAACAGTATCTTACATCTTCCTATAGGAAAGATTTCAAAAGATTGCAATTGGATGTTTTTTATTTCATTGTTTGTAAAGGTATCAGTTTGGTTTTCATGGTGGTCTCAACCCTTAGGCAAGTAAAACTAAAACCAGAAATTTGTATTTAAATCATCCATCTAGACGGAAAGATTTATAAAGTACAATTTACTTGCTGAATCTTTCACTCTAAGTTATCTAATGGCTTTCTAAAATTAGATGCCACTTTCAAAAAATCAAAACTGCCGGAGTTATTAACAGCACCTTTTTAGCGATATTGTTAGATACACAAACATCTGGGAAAAAATACTGGAAGAACAAAATGCATCAGCTTTGAATGTGTTTAAAGCAATACATTAAAAGTACTGGCAAGGTTATATTTGTAGGAAGAAGCAAATTGTTTGAAACCCTGACCCCACTGAAATTACTGAGATTTCACCCTTTGTCTTTTACTATTCAGACATGTTCCTAGTGACCATGACCATGAGAAAGATTCTTGCACAAGGACATTTGAAATGGTAGGCTCTGTCTCTTGAAACAGTAGGTTCATTTGGCATTTCTGTGCTTCAGTATTTCTTGTAGTCAGTGCACAATATGTGTCCCAGCTTGAAGGCTTCTAATAGTTGATAGAAGATAAAAATAAGTGTTGCTATTTACAGATCCAGAAATTCTTAAGAGCAGGAGTGAAAAATGTTTTGACTGTTTCATAAAACAACAGTGAAAAATGGCCAGTGAATAATTTTTAAAGGGTCAGTATTAAATTTGTATTACTGCAGTTAAAGCCTAGCTAGGAATTGGAGCACAAATTCAGTAAAAAATAAATGAAAGGATCTGATCTGCATTCCGCAGACTCAGTCTCTAAGTCTCCAGTATTGGGGTGTGGGGCCTTAAATGTTCCTGCCTTCTGTAATATATCTTCAAGTATATTCTAGTATCTCCTTATATATAGTGATTTTAATGGGGACACTACTTTCTTTCAGTCTCTTGATTTTATGGGGGACACATTTCAGGATGCATCTGACCCTTGAGAGCACAACGTGTGAGATCTGAAGAGAGCAACTAGCCTTTGCCCAAAAGCGAAAGCCAGGTTGCCAGAGAACATAAAACCACCACAAAAAATAGAGATGGGTGAGATTTGGGGAGGGTGGAGAGGAAGAGAAGGAAAGGAAGGAAGACTTGAAGAAGGAGTGAGGTGGTTGGAAAGACACTATAAGTGCTTGGATCTAGCTCTGTGAGGCTATACAGCTCTAACTACACTGAGAAAAGTGGTCATAGGAGATGAAGGTAATAAAGTAAAATGTTGAAAGAAAATGAGAGGGTTGAATCCAGAGAAGACAGAATGGACAAGAGTTAAAAGGGGTTTAGCAAAGTGCTGGGATGTTGAGAGCCTTCTGATATTTTTCCTGAAGAGCTGAGAGCCTGGCTGGCTCAAGGCACAAGCGACAGTGGGTAGTACCCTAGGACGGCAGGCTATCAGGCTTGCAGGATGGCGTTACTGCCTCCTGGGTCTGTGCTGGTGCTGCGGGAGGACCAGCTTGCTGGTTGCTCCTTTCCAGGAGAGGCAGAAGGAGCAGGGACCACCAGGCAGCCACAAGGTCAGGGACCATGGCCCACTTCAGTGCATCTCCTTTCCCTTCCTCGTACTGCTCTGGAGCAGCTGTCAGTGAGGGAAAATTCAGGTTTGGTTCCAACCCTAGATAGCCCTGGTGTCTCTAGTTGTCAGAAATACCTGTCATTACTAAATCTCCACTAGATTTAAGAATGATCTGGGGCAGCTGCCAGCAAAAAGACTCAAAAAAAAAGGAAAAGAGAAAATACTCACTGCCTAAGGACTGCAGCCTGGTGATCCTGGCTTCAACACATGCCTAATTTAAAGCATGCAAATAGGACACTGGCTTCAAGGGTACAAATTCTGTGTTTAAAGTTAGTCATATCTCGAAGTAATTTGCCAAGGACCTTCATTGATTGAAATGCTAATATGTAAAACTCTTAGCTAGCTATGATATAATTGGGAAAAAGCACGATTTGGTAATGGATTACCTATCACTCTTTTCTTCAAGCGTTCCTTGAATGCAGCAACAAAATACAAGATTTAAAAAAAATGGGGTTGATCTAATATATTTGGATTTTCTGAAAGTTTTCTTTGCAAATTCCGTGCAGAAAACTGTCAAAAAAGTAAGAACAAGTGTGAGCACAGTGGATTAAAAACAGACCATCACAAAGCAGAAACTACTCCATTTTCTAGCAGTAAAAAAAAAGAAGTAATTAATACTGGGGTGCTCCAAAGCTGCATGTTGCCATTGATATTGTTTTGTAAGTTAGTGACATGAAAATCTGTGTGAACACTGAGCTGACCATGCTTCGGGGTATCACAAAGGCTGGTCAACACTAAAGAAGTTTACAGAGAGCTCAAGAGAGGTTGAAGGAAGCAAGGTGAAAGGACAGCATAGTAGCAGGTAAAATTCAGTGAATGCAGGTTAAAGTACACTGAAGGAGGAATCATTTGAACTACTGAGATCTCTGAGTTCAGAGAGTGATGAGTTTAAAGAGCACTGAGTATAAGTTAATGAAAGTACCTTCTGAAAGGGAAAAGTGGTGATCGCTGCTGTGGTGCAGTTATTTGCTGAAAGAGGCTTGGCATTCCAGAAGGCATCAAAGAGCAAAAGAAAACAATAATATGGAAATTATTATAATGTCAGCATATGACAGTGGCATAGCATTATTCGGGGAACCATCTTCTTTTCAAAAGACATTCTCCTCAAAAAAAAAAAAAAAAAAAAAAAAGCATAGCAAAAAAATAAAAGGAGATAATTCACAAATGTTTGTTGAAATCATGAAGGATATGAGACAATAAGATAAAAAAGAACCTTTTCAAGAAAAGGATATAAGATTAGTGGGTTTGCACATAAATTTCCTCTATTGACAGGACTTCACTCTCTGATGAAGTAGGTGCTGGTGTACTAGTAAAAGATACTAGTAAGCAGAGGTAAGATACCAGGGTAGGCTCAGCACTGAACTAGCCCAACATTGGAATTCTTATGTCAAAAGCACTATAATCACAATTAATAAGTTACTGTTTTGGCCGAAAAATAATTCCTGTCCCTGTCTGCATCCCCTGTCTACCCTCTGACCGCACTGGTTCCAAGAAATTTGGACAGAGTGGTAAGATCTAAGAGATGCTCCAGTTCTTAAAGGTTTCTCTGTTGGGATCCACGCACAGAAAAAGGAACCCCTTAAGTGCTCTGGGGGAAGGAGATTTGCAGCTTCTCAGATGGGAAAACGTGCAGTGGAGAGTGACTTCATAAGTGACCAAACCTGTAAAAAGTTTCTGTCAGATCCCGGACCTTTTTAGAAACCAAAATACAACAGTCAGGAAACAGATTCACAGGAAATGAGATTTCGTTAGTTCCAGGGCTCAAGGGACTTTTTTCAAAAATCACCTCACCCGTCTTATAGGACTAAATAATCAGGCACAAGGATATGGCTTCACAGACAAGTGAAGATGCATCTGGTCTGTCCATACATGGAGCTCTTTAGCTGTTTTATAAGAAGAAAGGTGATATTTAGGCTGCGGATCTTCTAAGCACAGGATCGACATCAGGCAGGTCTGGAGATTGAATCCTGCTGAATGCTTACTTTTTGCTGTGGTCTGTCCTGTATGCTGGGCTTACTGGGGTAATGGACAAATTTGATCCTGAAACAATGAACAATTAAAACTATGTAGTCCCTCTGAACCCTAATAGCAACCGTTGTATTGCACATGTGTGGGCGAGTGATACAGACAGGCAACACGTAAAACCACGGATAAAAGGTTAACAACCCCTCCCCTAAGCAGTATGAGACAGTTGCCAGGCTACTTCTGTTCCTGCTTCTCCACAATTCCACCATGAAAAAAAGCCTCAACTTCCTTTAAATTCTTGAAGATCCTAATTGATCAGAGCCCCAAAAGTCACAAGCTTTCACAAGGTGTCTCAGTCTTAAACACTATTGCACATATATGTCCATGCAGGTAGGTGTATGGATCTGAATATCCATCCAAAGACCATGGAGTGCCTTTGCCCATTTCTTGTAATTAAAAAATTCCTGGATACAAATTTCTCTTTCCAATTTAATTTTCTTTTTCTTGGCCAATAACAACTAGTAACTTATTTTGTAGCTTAGATTCTTAATGTCTTCCCTTTCAGTCTCAGCTACAGGAGTATTTGTTTTCCTTATTTCTGCTCCAGGCTCGGTCTTCTTTTGCGGCCTGGTTGCATCCTTATAATCTATACATCCAGCCCCCTTCTCTCTATTCTTCTCATTGCACTCTCTTTCTTACCCACTGTCACTTAGTGGCAACTTCTCCATCTTGCCTTCACCAGCCTTTGAAATCACTCACTCCTCACCAGCTGCCTTACTAACTCTTTGATTCCTTTTTGTAGGTTAGGCTGCAAGTAAGTTTTTTTATTAATTGATATTAATAAAATAAATGGTTTGGGGGCCATTTTCTGCACTGAGTCAAATTGGCACAGAGTGATACTCATTCACACTCTCTTATCTTCTGAGATGGCCAGATCCAACCGCCGCAAATCTCTGCTAATTCCCAAACCCTGCTCAGGAACACTTTGAGGACTAACAGATGGCCCAGGGCAAAACCCTGTCAGAGACCACTCAAACTTTCTAAAATGGATAGTCAAGTCCCAGTACCACCTCTAACTGTTGAATTTACTACCACAGCCATATTCACCAGCAGGAGAAACAACCTTTAAGGCAGTGATGTACATAACAGCTGACTCTTGTGGTTTGCAAGAACTGTAATTCTAAACCAGACCCGAGCTTTTTCCTTATGTAAACTGATTTCTAGTTTTGGAATGTAGTCATTGGCTTCCCAGCTGCTGATAGCTTTAAAGCTGCCTGAAGCCAAGCCAGCTTCTCTGCTGAGCAGGCAGTATGGTTTCTTGCCATAAAGGAAACAACTTGAAAGGCAGCCCATTGACCATGTACAGGATGGATGTACAGAACTTTTGTTCAGAGCTAATGCTTTTCCTGCCATCCTCCCCAAAGAGATCTTAAACCTGGGTACCAGTGGTTTCATAGACAAATTCGAGGCTCAGACATAATCAAATAGCCTCAGCACAGCACGTTACTGCACACCAACGAGGCTGTGGTAACTGTCCACTACAAATACGAGATAATGTGACATACGTTAGCCCGCAGTGAAAAGGGGCTAACATAAGCCAAATTACTCTGACTGTGCCATGGGCTGAGAGCATTTGCACAGGCAGTTATTGAGACTCAGCTGATGCATGGTAACAGTTAACCACAGTAATTTGATCATATGTCTGATCTCAAAGACAAAATAGACTCTAAATTGCTAGTATGGTATATGGGAGATGTAGCCATGACATTCTGTTACATTACCATCTGACCTAACAAGAGTGTAAAAGATATACTCCCTTCTTGGCATTATTTTAACACAGCATTTTTACCAGCCTGAATTATGAAAACAAAAAAAGTGCTATATTTAAACCTATAAAAATGCAGTTTATTCCTCTTTGATAAGGCATAACTTTTTTTAGCAATTGTAATCTGTAACATTACAGCCTTAGGAGGTAATTTACTAAATAGGACAAAATTAGCTGATTTTTGGACCATTTAAAGTAACATTTCTGTTGAAAGCATATAAAATGTATTAAAGTAATCTCTAAAGTCTTTACCCCTGCTTGAGATTTTAATTTACTCAGAGCTAATAAATTATCCCCTTTCAGAAGCTATTGAAAATTTTCACTTAAATCCTTTTTAAAACTTAATGTGTTCAATTGAATCTTAAGCAATTTATGCACACATACACAGAGCTTGAGGTGGTCATCACACCAAGGTGAAGGTTGAAAAGAGGTTAGATTAGCACTAACTCCTCTGCCCTTTGGGATTGCTGGGGTGCTATTAATGAATGTGAATTCCCTCCTCCTCCAGAGCCCTCCCCCTTCATATGAACTGGTCTGACTTTCGGGTAATTACTTTTCCACGACAGCATTTAACAAAATGCCCTGTTCAAAGCCCAGGCCCGATTTCTCTCCAGCTGAAGGATGCTGCTGCAATCAGGGAAGGGAATAGCAGATCTGGGTCACCCCAGTGCTCAGGTTAGCTGGGACACAAAAGCTTGCTTCATCTCAGACAGGGCTCTGTGTTACAGTTGCACACTTATCAGAAATATTTTTTCAGGCTATCAATTATTATATTTGAACATCACATCCTCGCTCTAGGGAGCCCTTAGCAAGCTGTAGCAAAAATCAATCCAGTTTTACAACTTTTACCTTGGCACAGCTCCAACTCTTTATCTACCTCGTACAGTTATTTAAAGATGTGGTGGCTTTTTTTCTGGAGTATAGATACATTCCTGTGTAGGACTTGCCCTTGATATATGCAATACCCTTTTTCCAGGTGAGTTTGATTTGTGCAGTTGCTTTGGGTTTGCTTTTCGTGTTTTATAATTTGCACGCCCGTGGCGAGGTTTCTGTGGCTGGGTACCCACCTCTCCTGGGCAGTGTGTATTTCTCACGGTGGTGACAACTGGAGCCTCTTATTTCAGGGAACAAGCACATGGGTTGGAGCCCAGTCTCATTCAGATCACTTTAACATTGGCTGCAGCTGCAAGTAATGGCATCCAAAAACTTCTCCATGTGTTTATTCTGAGCTTTATTTTTCCAGTGTAAACCCCACCCAGGAGGCTACCAAGCCGGACTTCCCCCCTCTACCTGTGTAGGTGCATGAGGCAGATTTGTCAGCGCTCTTGGAGGATCACCTTCATCAGAAGGGGTCATGAATCCCAGCAGCAGCAGCAGTGCTTCAAAAGGCAGACACTATTGCTCTCTCAAAGGGTGACTGCCTCCCAGATGGTACGGAAATTTGGGTAGCAAAAACTGGTCTTAGATATTACTGTGTCAGTGTAGGCTGCAAAAACAGACAGCAGAGCTGGGCTTCAGTGGAGTTATGAAGGAATAGGCATTAAAAGAGAAAATCTATCTTAGAGCTGTACGTTGACGGGGTTTTATGTTTATTTTAGAAGCAGACCCTGTTTCTATTTCCCTATTGAACACACATGCAGAAGCTCACAGAGCCACTAATCAGATTGCATGGGTTTCCATCTTTCCCATTCTCCACTTTTCAGCTCAGAAATGTGTTTTACCACTTCCTGTTAAAGTTCTTTTATTAAATTCCTTCACAGCAGTTAGCTCAAGGGCTAAGAGGCATCTCTTCATTTACACCATACAAGTTTATACAGAACAAATGCTGGAAAGTCCAAAAAACATGGGTTTGGCTCATTACTTCCAGCCTACCTGCACAAACCAGCCATGGCCCTTCTCAGAGAGACTCCGTCTGAAAGGGTGTAAGGCCATGGTGGCACACATGCGCGGCCACTTTCTCTGGTGGGGGTGGCTGGGAGCCAACTCATGCTTCCCCAAGTAAGAGAGTAATTGTGAACCAAGTGGCTTGGGGCTGCTGACGGAGTGGGGAGGACTTTAGTATGAGCCACAACCTGCCCTCAGTCAGAGAGAGATTTCCCCCCTTGACCCCACAGAGCCAGAATGGAGTGAAAGCATGATGTAAGCTGTGTGACCAGTGGTTACGCAACACAGCAAAACCAAATCCCTGCCATCTTCATAGCAGAACGTGTAGTTTAGCAAATCTCTTGAATACATATTCATTTGTGGGACTGGTATCTTAAGGAAAGTAGCTAATGAGGTTTCCTCTCCTCCCAAGCAAAATAGAGCTAGCACCCAGCCACCTTTGAGCATGTTGTCATTAGAGCTCATAAGTGAAGCAGGAGATAGCTGGATCAGTCCTATGGAGAAAGTTTCCAACAAAAGAGCTGATAGTTTTGGTTTGATTACGTCATAGTTGGAGCTCATTTCTCTGTATTTCCTTTTAATCGGTATTTGTGACAGCATGCCAATGGTGGGCATCATAAATCAAGGTTTTGGCCACTTGCAAATATGTTTTTAAATGAAGAAAAGTTTATTCTTTTTAAACTCTCCCACTTTGGTACCTGTCTTTCACCTGTTTAATGTTAAATTTTTGGGGGGTATTACCCAGAGTTCTGCAGTGTTAGGCATTTGACAGCTAGCTGTATTTCAGGAGAAGATGAGACAGTTTGTCTGCTCATAGAAAACATCTGGGATCTTTTAGAATAAAAGGTGCTATAAAAATATAAAGTAGCATTACTGAAAACAAATTTTCTACTTTTTTGGGGGAAAAAAATTACAAAAGAAACAAGTAGAAGTTCTAAACTCAGTGTAGGCAAAGTAGGACTAGATGGTTGGAGCATTCTTATTTACTTGTGTAATCAAACTGTGGGGAAAACTGCAGGGAATTTATATTTTGTGACTCGTTTAAGAAAAAACAAGGAACTGAAAATTTTGGTTCAAGCTTCTGATTTCATTTCCTAGTTAAGGTTGGAGTGTTTGCTGGAACTTTCTCTTTCCTAGCTTTTGTTGATTTCTGTCATTCAAGAATCATGGAGTAAATATTTATTAACATGGGAACCCTCCTCCCTTCCTGCCCTTCATATTTGTGCTTCTTATGCTAATGAACTTACTTTAATAAGGGAACCACATTCCTCCTGGGTCCGCATCCATTCTGGTGCCAACACATTAGTTATTTAAATGTAGTTTTATATTAATTTTTCATATTGTAATGCATTGTTCCTTGCAAATATACATGTAGCTGGTTTTCAACAGTAAACAAATACATATTAAAGACATTGTTAGCTGAAAATCTTTCATCTTTCCTTTTGCTTCCTGTGATAATGGTGGTCATTTCTCGCTCTTGCCCTCTGAATTTTCTCAACCATCCTCTTTCCCTGCTACACTTCTTCTGCAATGACCACCACTAGGGAGTTGTTTTCTGTTTTCTGAAGCAGGCTATTGATGCAGATACAGAATTCTTAAACTGCATATTTTCTGTGAATTCAGCATTTATCTCTAGTAGCCTCAAAGTCTGACATAAAGGATTGTAGTCTTTGAATTGGGGAATCCAGCAAACAAAACAGAAGTTTAGCAAAAGCTAAAGAAGACATATTCTTTAAAAACAACCTTACTAGCACAACTATGATACTTAGGGAAATATAGGGAAGGTTACTCTACCACGTTCTTCCCTCTTTCTCACCAATAAAAAAGATATACTAACTAAATGCCTGCAGATGTATTTGTATGATACAGAATCACAGCCATATCATGAGAAACATTGTTGCTTACCAATTAAGTAAAAATGACAGCTACTGTTGTCTGTGAGGTGGGAGCTATTACTTCTAAGAGACATCCTTTTAGACTAAAAAGTGGAAACTAGACTTCACCACATATCATATTGCCAGGACTACCATGTAGTATACCAAAGGTTCAGGGCTGGCTGCACCCAGGCTGCTCCATTTTGAGTCATTTAAAATTATCAAACTTTTTGATCTCAGGAGTGGGTCACTATTATACAATTTGATGGCAAAGTTGAAGGCTTTGACAACGTTCTCCCAAGAGTCCAAAAGAAACACAGACATGAAACCAATGAACTATTAACTGAGGTGTATGTGAGGCATTGCTTTATGAGTGTCAATGCTAGGGAAGTAGAAGCCAGTTAATGAGTCCCCAGTCTTTGAAAAAGGCTTCACAAATGATTCAGGGAGCTACAGACCAGTGAGTCTGACTTCCATATCAGGTAAATTAAAGAAACTATAACAAAGGAGAGAAGTAATAGATATCTAGATAAATATGACATAATTCCAGGGAAGAATCAACTGGCTTTTGTAAAAGGAAGTCCTCTCTTGCAGATCAATGAATCTTTGAGGAGTCATAAAGGTTATGGGCAATGGTGACCCAATGACTCTGTAGTTAGATTTTGAAAAAGCATTCAATGAAGTCCCTTAGAAAAGATTTCTAAAGAAATTAAGCTGTCATGGTAAGAGGGAAGGTGCTCTCATGGATTAATAATTGGTTAAAAGAGAGGAAAAAGTAGGTAGGAATAAGTGGTCAGTTTTCACAATAAAAAGCTATTAATAGCAGGGTTCTCCAGGGCCCTTGGCATGAGTGTTGTCCAGTGTGTTTATAAATGACCTCAAACAGAGAGCAAATAGTCAGGTGAAAAAGTGCACCAATGAGACAGAATAACTCAAGACACTCAAAACTGATACTAATGATAGAGTACTTCAGAAGATCTTCACATGTCAACGGTAAATGAAATTCAGTAAATGGCCATGTAGTAGTGTACACATGATACAAAATAATGGACTATAAACTAGCTACTACCACTCAGGAAAGATGTGTTGGAGTTGAGGATGGTTCTCTGCAAACATTAGCTCAGTGATGAGAAACAACCAGAAAAGCAACTAAATCTGACCCTGAATATTGCACCCGGTTTAGCTTACTAAGAGATTATAGGAAACTTCAGAAAAAATGGTAGGGAGGAGCAAATTAAGAAGGGTGATTAGTAGGATGGAATACCTTCTGTATGGGGAGGGGCTGTGTCCTGGTTTTGGCTGGGATAGAGTTAATTTTCTTCCTGGCTGGGGCTAAACCACGACAGGCTGTATAGCCTGAAACTCTTTAGCAGGGAGCGAATATGAACACCATCTAGAAGTCCATATGGAAAAATGAATATGAACATTATTTTTTATAATTGGAGAACAAGTGGTCACCTGCTGAAAACTGAATGCCAGATTTAAAACAGATGAGAAAAACACTATTTTTTCTCCCCAAATGAATGAAATAGTGGAATTCATTGCCAGAAGATACTGGGAGGCAAAAAAAAAAAAAAAAATTCTAAAATTGCATTAGAGAAATTAATGGATGATAAATCCATCAGCATTTTCTACACATGCTAGATATGTACAAGAAATCCTTACACTGCTCATTGTTCAGCTCTTGGAAGGATCACTCTACACTTAAACTTTTCTCCAAAAATACACATCAGGTCACTTTAAGAAAAATGGAATTTGATTAAATGAAGCTCTGGTCCAACTAAGTATGGCTACTTTTATATTCCTATGAAATTAAATAATGTGCAATTTCCAAATAAAATGTTTTCAGTATTTCTGTTCCTTGTCATTTAAAAAGGGTAATTTTTTAACCATGATTTCAGGAAGTGGAGGTACTGAAACACTGATGAATATTTGCAGAAATTTTTTATTTTTCTCATAGCTGGTATAAATTACTTGCTAGCTTAGCATTCTGTATATTTGAACACAGCCACTGCTCTAAAAAAGTTTTCATATACATGATCTCAATACTTTGTATTTTCAGGAATTATCATACATTTTAATTCACTGACTAAAATCTTGTTTGCCCTTGGTCATTTTCATTTCTTCTATTAATTATATTCAACCATAGAAACTAACCCATTCTTTCTGTTTGTGTTGAAATTAATGTCTATTTAGCATAATAAATAAAATGCATATGTATGGAATGAAAAGGCATTTATTGTTGACATTAAAACTCTGAAAATCAGAAAGAAATAGTTTAACCAATGTCAGCCACGTCAGTTCTTCCTTTATGAAAGAAACCACTGAAGGATAAAGTGTTGATCATTTCTATTTTTAAGGAATTGGTACCTAGTAGCCATGCTTCTAGTAAAACTCTCCAGGTGGGCAAAAGACGAAGCAGTGAAGATGGCTTTTCTGTCCAGTCAAAGCTACTACTGATGAGGTACTCAAGGAGGGCCTGAAGTATCTCATGTAGGTGCTCATGCTTTTGCTCTCCCATGGCAGCTAGCTTTCCTCTTCATCCTTAATTGTGTCTATCAAAAAGGACTATACGGCATGATCTTCCTCATTTTTTTAATGTATATATCATGAGGGTTATGTTTTGAAAGATCTCTCATTTCCCACCCTCTCTTTCGTGTCCATTTTAGTAACCAAAATAACTGAGAAAGAATATTGACAAGAAAGAACCAGATTAAAATGGAAAATACAACAGGATACAGTGCAAAAAAAGGGAGTTCAAACCAGAGAAACTGAAAAGTTTTTGCATATATTTTCTTTTGTCCTTAGCTGCTGAACTTTACCCATCAGTGAAATAAATGAGTAAGTTTTCTTCATCCCCAGTGACTGCAATGCTATCTTACGATAAGATTAAATTCTAGCATCATAAATCAACACTTAGAATTAACATTAGGAGTCTGCCAACCAACCCTAGAAAATGTCAATTGATTAGATTCTATTCCTAAGTCTTGATAATTGTCATTTGTCCTATGTATATGTATTTTATATTTAAATGTATTTGTTTAAACAGCATGACAGTCACAGTAGGTATTACCTAGAAAGTTCAGGGGTAACATGGAAAAAGAGCGAGGTCATGAGTCAACCACAATTTTAACAGCTTTTTCTCCTTTTCAGTTCTTGTTCTTTACTTTTTTTCTATGTGTTGGATCATATCAGCTCCTCATTTTGGAAGATTTTACCATGCTAGTTTTAAAAAGACAAGCCCTGGAGTTATTTAAGCTTAGCAATGCACATTATTTAAATGGCAGGAACAAAAACTCAGAACTGATTGGAACAACCAATTCAACCACCAAAATGGGGTTTGTTGAAGGTTTGTTTTTAAAGTACTCAGAAGATTCCCACCAGTTTAAACAGCTTCCCACTGGCTTGTCCTGAGGTCCAAAATCTTATCCTTCCTCAGTCACTTGTGATTCAGCGTTGTATATTGATGCACTGTAGACCATCCTTCTTCAAGATAGATCATCCTTCCCACTCCCTTTGAGGTTAGATTAGAACCACCTTGCTGCCTATTCCCTACCTGGTCACAGTGACAAACCCAGAGCTGGGGGAGGGGGTGGTGAGAAGGCAGAAAACAGAACGCTAAATGACATGTGCCACTCACCGTGCACCTGCTAATGAGGCTGACATGTTTGGACAGGGCAACCCAGTTTATATTTGTCATGGAAGTGGGACTTGAGCAGTGTGAACGTTTTGAGGGACAAATGTGTCCCAGCAGAGTGGCCACCTCAGGTATGACCAGCTTGGCTGCCAGCCCCAGCTGTGCTACGTCACCCTACAGAAACCCTGTGACATTGCAAGGCAAAGATGGGAAGACAGGCTCTTCCAAAAACCCCATGCCATACCCCCTGGCCTGGGCCCAATCTACAAGGAGGCCAAGAGAGATAGTGTGTCCAGCAGTGATACGGTTCTTATTTAAGGATTGGGTTTCCTCCCTGCTTCATGGTGATTTTGTCAGACTATCTATTGTTGCAGCTGAAAAATGCTTTTCTGAGTATCCCAGGATACTTCTGGTCCCCCTTGCCCTGTGAATTGTGTTGGCAATCCTCACTGGGGCAGATTAACAGCAATGGCACAGCTTTGACTTTTGTCCCATGAAATCCCCAAATTAATAGCCTACATCATAACAAGCCTGTTCTTAATGAACATTGCAGGGGTTTGGCTTTTTGTTGTTGTTATTGTTGTTTGTGTTGGAGATTATTTATTGTAATGTGAATAATTCCATCTCTTTTTGTACTTTTTCTGTGGCTGAGAAACTTATTTTTAACTGTGCTGCTATGATTTTATATGAATTGTGTAAAAAGAGGTCAGAAGGAAAGTGGTAAAGGGAGTAAGTGGTATGCTTGTTTCCTCTTTCTATTTTGGTCCAAAAATTGTACACAGAAATTAAGAACAAAAATATCACTTGTCTATGCTTGACCCTCAGTTCTTCCCATTCACTCATCTCTCATATCACCCACCAATCAATTGACTTCCCTTACATTCAGATGTCCCTCAATGCACTAACAACTCAGTGTTTCTTGCACTTATAGACAGAAGAAACCGAGATAATCTCTGTGCCATTGCAATCAGCTGCAACAAAGCTTCCTATTGTCTTTTTACAGAATTTTATAGCCCCCTGGCTCAGAAAGGTCAGATTTATTGTTGCCTGTTTACTGGCATGTGAATTTATGAACATTCAGCTCTGAAGCTCGGTATAAACATACCAGCATTGTCTTTTCACATTATGTTGCCCGCAGTTTTGGAGCAGAAGTCGCACAGTATAGCACAGAGTAATCAGGAAGCTTTCATACAAGGTGGTACAAGGAAGACCTGCTCTACTTGTGTCTGAGGAAGCCAGCAATGATGGCTAGGATGCCCTTGCTGAACTTAGAAGAGGAAACATTCAGAAGAGAGAAAGATTATATAAATTTGAATTATGACAAACCCCTGATATTAATCTTCGTTTAGAATAGTTTTTGCCAATTAAAGTAGTGAATTACTGCTGACTTCCCTCTCTAAAACAATGCATTTATTTATACTAGTCAATGAAATTCTGTGTAGAGAGGATTTTTTTGATCAGTGAGTTTAGCTTTTCAGAAGGCTTTTGATGAAGTCACTCTATGAGAAGGTATTAAGTAAACTTGGTAACCAGGTACTGAGAGATAAGCCTTTTAGTGGATCAAAAATTGGCTAGGAAGCAAAGGCATGTCTAAATTGGTCATTTAACCTTGCTGTCAAAGGATCAGCAGCAGCATGACTAGAAAGTTTCGGGGCAACTGATGTTCAAAACACAGCTATAAAAACCTGTCAAAATGTATTTGTATTATCATTTACATCCATGCATTAATTCTTTAAAATGTTAGCATGTTTATACTGTGTCCAGCCAAAAGCCATCTATCCTAATACCCTTTGATATCCTTCACAAAGGTCATGGCAGCCAGGGATGGATATTAGAGCAACACATAGACTGACGCTTCCTGAGAATCTCCAACAGTTTGTAGCTCAGAGATGGGATAAATCTGTTTGATAATCTGTTATAGATTCATCTTCTATACATGTTGCTGTTGCTTTTTAAATGCATATAAAGCTTCTGGAGTCCAGGAATATGGCAAGGAGTTTCACAGGTTAACTGTATACAGCCTAAAGAACCATCTCATTTTGGCATTTGAACCTGCCATCTGCTTATTTCATTTAATGACTCCTAGTTCTTGTATTTGAAAACACAATGAAGGATCATTCCCTAGTTATTCACTCTCTGTCACTCATTGTTTTATCAGCTGCTGTAGTATCCCCCAACCAGGTAATTCCTTTCCAGGCTCAAGGATACCAGGCTAATGAATCATACCTCATATAGAAGCTGTTCCGTAACTTTGGTCATTCTTATCACCTTCCTCTGAACCTTTTACAGCTTTGCTACATCTTTGCTGAGGTGGAGGGACCAGAAATATACACACTATTCAAGACGCAGGTGCACCATAGAATTACCTAGCTGCATAATGATGTCCCCTGGAGTGTTTCTGTATTGCTGTCCTCATAGATCCTAACATTCAGTTTCCTTTTTTGATCACAACTGGGCACTGAGCTGACATTTTCACTATTGTAATGCCATGATCTCATTGCTGGGTAGTAACAGCCAGTTCAGCACCTGACACTGCATGTATAAAGTTCCGTTTGGTTAATCCCAAGTGCATCACTTCTAATTCTTCTGCTCTGAAATTCATCTGCAGTATTATCACTCAGTCTTGTAAGATCCTTCTGCAGTTCTTCACAGCTGAACTTTGTTTTTAATAGCCTGATTAAACTGGGGAAGCATTTGTATATGATACAAAAATCAATAGCCATGTTATTTCTCATCAGTTTCTCACATCTTTTTAAATGCTTTTTGATTCAAAGAAGATAGCATATGTAAGAAAGTATGTTTGCAGGAAACAAAAATCAGAAACCAAATGCAGACTAGCCATGTGAAAACATGAGAACAATATACTTCATATACTTTAAAAAAGATCAAATCATCAATGAGTCAAAAATTTGTAAGATGCAGATTAAGAGAGGTACAGTTTAAAGCAACGTGCATTTTCAGCCAGTTAAATCCTTTGGTGTGATCCTTAAACCATAGATTAAAGTCCTGACCTAAAGGACATAGAGGAGACATGACCATTTAGCCACATTACTCATTGCTCGACATGCCAATTTTCAGAGGTGTCATTAATAATCACCTAAACCATTGTGTTCATAATTTTCCTTTTCAATTGATTGAGTATTTTGGATCAGATTTAACTTTTCTTATAGGCCCTGGTATCCCATCCCAAGGATAAAAGTGTCAAGCCTGAGGTAATCTCTTTAAGAAAAGCCTGAGGGACTGAAACATCATTTTCCTCTTTGCTTGTTTTTTGGCATTAGCACTTGCAAGTAAAATGAAAGACTTGATTTGAAATTCAAGGCCAGATCTTAAGAGGTGGTGGGCCCTTGCATATCCCAGTGGCTTCAGTAAGATCAGTGCATTTCAGAACTTGTCCCCAAAACTGGATTTGATGCATTGTTTTTGTTTTGGTATAGCTCCGCTATGGAGTAATCCACTGAGAATTTACTGCCCTTTTGGAGAATACTCCTGGTTTCATGTACGTATTTGTCATTTTTTCCTTTGGCCTTGTCAAACTGAGCATGTTATTTTGTTGTTTGATAAGACATATATCACTTTATGAATTAACCATTTATACATGAATCAGAATATAGCCTGAAAAGTATAGATAGGGCCTTCTTCCAGCAATACTGTAAAAGAGTTCATATATTTTGGTCATTTCACCCCCTAACCAAGCCCCCATTAAAGGAATTAGCCCTGAAATAATTCAGAGCATTGGTTTTAAAACTGTCATCATACTTCAGGGCTAACACTGTGGTGAAATAACTTCCAGCAGTCTGCCAATCCACAGTTTTTTTGGAAGACTGCTTTCTGGAGATTAGAAAGGAGTTATTTGTTTGTTTCTTTGTTTAATCAAAGAAAGGTTAAGTTCTGCAAAAGTTGGTGAGGCTGTCCAGCTAGCTTCATATTATTCTAGGTCTCCTATTTACAACTGGACAGCAGACAGAAAAAGTGACAAAAAAACCTCACCTAGACAAATCAGTATTTTCACTTACATGAAAACCTTTAAGGAGATTGGTTTAAGTCAGAGAGGTGGCAGGGGAAGAAGGAGTAATGCGTCTAAACCTCTTTATTAATTTTCTTCCTTTCCTATGCTACTTGCATGCAGATGATTTCTGCTATGGATAGGGATATTCTGCAGACAGTCTGTTACTGGCTATTGTTCACTATCTATTGGTCTCACTGGTCTTTTCCAAGATATTCAGCTGTAATATCCCTGTCCTATAGCCCTAGACCAACAGGACTAGACCAATAACATGTGTGTAGAATTTCACATGCCTTTTAGGATACTTCTGTGTTAAAACATTTTAAAGAATTCAAGATTATCTCCTCGGAATATTTATAAGACAGATCCATGGGGGAATTCATCCTGTTCTGTGCAATAGTAGCAGCACAAAGCAGCCTTAAAGTCAGCTTAGGCATCTCTTTGAGGATTTCTCTGACGTACAGAAATCCTGTAGTAATGGCTTTTTCCCTTTCCCTTACTGCGAGTTCCACTTCAAAGATGTTTGGATGGCATAACTACCAGAGAGGAACTTACTGCAAGTTTCTGTGCCTCAGGTATTGTCTACCATCTGAAGGACTTCTTGTGGCTCTTAAGAATCAGCAATGCCTCAAGGTAGCTTTGAAGCTACTTTAAATTACTATGAAACCCAAAGGTCAGCCCCAGGATCCTGAGATTCGGAGATCTGCTTCCCTTCCTGTCATTTTCCCTAGAACTTGTTCCATATTGCCTTCTTTTCTGAAGTCATAGCCCAATGATTCTAGTTTAGTTTTGCACCCTGATAGTAGATTGACTTTTTTTTCCCATCATCAGTGGAGATGGAGAGTGATTTTGATTAATGACTTCATTGTCCCCAACCAGCAAGAGACTTGCCTTTTTCGGTTTGCATCAGAATGGATGCTGAACACTGTAAGTCTCTAACTGGCAGTAGGCTTCACCTGCTGAGAAGTGAGGAAATTAGTCAGAAAAAAAAAATGGTCTCAAAATAATACTGATTTACTCTAACTTCAACTAGAATGTCAGTGGATGCAAAAGTTTTCCTAAGCTTCCTAGACTTTTTTCCTAAGACTATACATGCAAGAAAAAAAATGTTTATGAGAATTAAAATGATCCTAAGAATCAAGTAAATGCCCATTTAATTTGTTTTTTGTATTTTTCTGTGTATTTTTAATACAAAGGAGAAGTAAAGAGGGTGGTGAATTTCCAACGATATTAGCATTAGGGTATTTTCATGCCAGCCCCTACTCCTCCCAGTGAGAAGACTGGGTCTGTTTCAGGAACTTCAGGAATACTGGTTTATTGGTATATGCATAAGATTGTAACATATAATGTCAGGAGTATTAAATCCAAACAAAAGTCATGACTGGGTCTTTTAAATCTCAGCTAGATCTGCTCTTCACACCCAAGGAAGAACTTCCTGGGGATGTACCAATCAACAGCAGCCTTGACTGTAGCGACCATGAAATTGTGGGGCCCGAGATCCTAAGGTAAGCAAGGAAGGAGAGTAGCAGAATATAGACCCTGGACTTCAGAAAAGCAGAATGCACCTCATTCAGGGAACTAGTAGGTGGGTTCACATGGGAGGCACCTCTGAAGGGTGAAGGACCTCTGGAAAGCTGACAGGCCTTTGAAGACAACCTCCTCCAACCACAATTATGGGTCATCATGATACTCAGGAAAGTAAATAGAGACATCAGGAAACTAGACTGGCTAAACAGGGAACACATGACTGAGCTTCAGTGTAAAAAAAATAGAGTATAGGAGGTGGAAGCAGGGACAGGCTACAAAGGAGAATTTATAAACTTTGGGCATGTAGTGATGGTGTTAGGAAAGCCAAAGCTTACTTAAAGTTGATGCCTGCAAGGGTCATAAAGTGTATGGCATTGTGGGGTGCATTAATTAAATATTGCCAGCAGGCCAAGGGAGGTGATCCTTCCTCTTTACTCAGCACTGGTGAGGCCACACCTGGAGTGCTGGGTTCAACTCTGGGCTCCCCAGTACAAGAGGACATACTGGAGAGAGTCCAACAAAGGATCACAAAGGTGATTAAGGGAATGGAAAATTTTTCATATGAGGAGAGGCTGAGAGAGCTGGGATTGTTCAGCCTGGAGAAGAGAAGGCTCAGGAGGGATCTCATCCATGTATATAAATACCTGAAGGGAGGGTGTAAAGAAGGTGGATCCAGGCTTTTTTAAGTGGTGGCCAGTGACAGAACAAGAGGCAATGGGCACAAACTGAAACACAGGAGGCTCCGTCTGAACATCAGGAAACACTTTTTTACTGTGTGGGTGACTGAGCACTGAAACAGCTTGCCCAGAGAGGTTGTGACGTTTCTATCCTTGCAGTAGATGATCCTACTTGAGCAGGGGCAGTTGGATGAGATGACCTCCAGGGGTTCCTTCCAACCTCAACCATTCTGTGATCCTGCGATAACAAGAAAATCTTCTACCACTTCTACCAGTACATTAGTATTCCAAATCTGAACAAGAAATATGTGGCACTGTTGCAGAATTGAGGGGACAGGGGAGGTATGCATGTGAATTAGTAACAGCAAACACAAACAAGGCTGAGGTACTGATGTCTTCTTTGCCCTAGTCTTCACCAGCTTGGTCTTCCAGCTCTCTATGATGGAGGCAGGGTTCCAGGAGGAGCAGAAGGACTGGCAGCCTGTGAGGGTCAACTCAGGAAACGCAAGGGAGTTTGAGGGAACTCTACCCATACAAGTCAATGGGGCCAAACATGTTGCTTCCATGGGTGCTGGGAGAACTGGTGGTATCCTTGCTAGGCTGATCTCTCTCATCTCTGAAAGTTCATAGAGACTAAGGGGTGGTCTTCAATGACTAGAGAAAGGCAAATGTGCCCATCTTTTAAAAAAACCATAAGGAAACAGGGAACAACAGGCCAGTCAGCCTCACTTCACCCCCTGGGAAATCATGGAGTGAGTCCTCTTGGACTGACAAAAGAGAAAAAAGCGACTGGGAACAGTCAGCATAGATTTATCAAGAGTAAATCATGCCTGACCAACCTGATTGCCTTCTCTCATTAAATTATTGGATTTGTGCATGAAGGGAAAGGCATGGATATTATTTACCTTGCCTTTAGCAAGGCTTCTGATATGGTGTCCCACTATACTTTTGTGTCCAAGTTTGGACACTATGGTCTGCATGTGTGGACAACCGGACAGGTAAAAAACTGGGTGGATGGCTAGGCTTAGAGGGTAGTGCTTAACTGGTCATCTACTTCCAGTCCACCTGGAGGCTGGTAACAAGTGGAGTACTGCAGACAAGTAAACTAGGGATGTAAACTAGGACCTGTTCTGTTTAACATCTTTATTGATGACCTGATTAGACTAAGTTGGGAGAACCAGTTGCTCAAGGGCAGCGCTGCCATTCAGAGTTAAGTAAGCAGGGTGGAACAAAGGGCCAACAGGAACCACATAAAATTGAACAGGGACAACTGTCAAGTCCTGCACCTGAGAAGGAAAAGCCCAGGGCAACCATGCAGGCTGGGAATGGACTGGCTAGGGAGCAGCTCTGTGGAAAAGTCCCTGCAGGTCTTGATGGGCAATGAGCTGCACATGAGCCTGCAGTGCGCCCTGGAAGCAAAGATAGCCAAAAACATGTTGGGCTGTATAAACGGGAGTGTAGCCAGCAGATCAAGGGAAATTATCATCCCTCCGCAACACAGCACTTGCTAGACCACATCTAGAATACTGTAATCAGTTTTTCCCCCCACCTGCCAATACAGGAAAGACATCAACAAGATGGAGCAAATTTGGTGGATGACTACCAACATGGTTGGTGGCTGGAGCAAATGAGGAAAGAGTGAAGGAGCTGGGCTTGTCCAGCCAGATGAGATGGCCTTGGCAGACCTCGCAGCGACCTTCCCATACCTAGAAAAGGGGCATCAAGGAGACAGAGCCAGACTCTCCACAGCAGTGCATGGTAGGAGGACAAGAGAGAGAAGGCATAAATTAAAAAAGAGTTCAGACTGGATATAAGGAGGAACTTTTTCTCCATGAGGACAGTTGGGCAGTGGAGCAGTTTACCCAGAGAGGTTGTACAGTCTCCATCATTGCAGGTTTTTAAGGCCAGTTGTGCAACTTGGTCTGATCTCACTACTGACCATGCTTCGAGCAGCAGGAGGTTGGACAAGAGACCTCCCTTACAACCTCAATTATTTTGATTCTAAGATCCTGCGAAATGGGAGAAACTTTCTGATGATTTCTGTAAATATGATAGAGAAGTCTGTGATTATCAAAGTAATATCAACAGGACAAAACCAAAGGAAATAATTTCTGAAAGTACCGTCCAGTTTTTCAGGAGGAACACTGCATCTTGTGTCGTTTTAACATACATACTTCAGGCTAGTAAGGTTGCCATCCATGACTTCCACTGTCCTATGAGCTCATTCTGTATAGGTACATATGGAAGATGTGAATGGTTAAATGGTTGTATTTCTAAGTATGTATAAATTAATTTACATTAATGATTACAACTACAACAGAAAAATGTCACATTCAAGAAGTAACAGTCTACAAAGTCAGTAGTGAATAGAAATCTTAATTTCTTTCTGTCCTCCATTGCTTCTGTGCTACTTGTAAATGTTCACTAGTTCACAAGAATTCACAGCCAAAATTTTAGAAAATAAGCATGGACTCCTGCTGGAGGCAATTTTGTATAGATACAAACAACAGCCTTTTTTGGGGGGTGGTACGTGACGTTCAGGAAACTCCTGTTTGAAGGGTGCAGCGCTAAAACAAGTGCTGTTTTGAAGCAGCTACAAGTCAATGTGTCCTGGTTTCAGCTGGGATAGAGTTAATTTTCTTCCTAGTAGCAGGCATAGGGCTGTGTTTTGGATTTAGTAGGAGAAGAATGTTGATAACATGCTGATGTTTTTAGTTGTTGCTGAGTA
Source organism: Pelecanus crispus (assembly GCF_030463565.1). NCBI lineage: Eukaryota > Metazoa > Chordata > Aves > Pelecaniformes > Pelecanidae > Pelecanus > Pelecanus crispus. Next base: position 156,011,696 of record NC_134643.1, read on the forward strand.
CTGCTTATACCAGTCAAGGACTTTTCAGCTTCCCATGCTCTGCTAGGTACACAAGAAACTGGGAGGAGGCACAGCCAGAATAGTTGATCCAAACTGACCAAAGGGCTATTCCATACCATATGACGTCATGCTCAGTATAGAAACTGGGGGGTTTGGCCGGGGAGCAGCAATCGCTGCTCGGGAACTGTCTGGGTATCGGTCGGAGGGTGGTGAGCAATTGCATTGTGCATCACTTGCTTTGTATATTATTATTACTATTATTATTATATTGTTATTATTATCATTTTACTTTATTTTATTTCAATTATTAAACTGTTCTTATCTCAACCCAGGAGTGTTTCTCACTCTTACTCCTCCGATTCTCTCCCCCATCCCATCGGGGTAGGGGGAGGGAGTGAGCGGCTGCGTGGTGCTTAGTTGCTGGCTGGGGCTAAACCACAACACAATGAAATCAGCCTGCTTCCATCGAGTTCCAGTTTTCTTCCCTTGCTTTAGAACTGGTAAATCATATGGCAGTTGTTTCCAAGAAGAAAGTGTATTTTTCCCATTCTTATTTCATCAAAGCTGAATCAATTTTTCTCATATTTTAATGAGCACATGTTGCATCAATTTGGTCAGATTTTGAGTAACATCCATCAATGTTGGAAAGATTCAATACATTAAGAAAATAAGTCTTCATAGGAATTATCATGTTGGAAAAAAACTAAAACAAGATCTTTTCACTTATTGGTTTTAGTAGCTGGCTTTAAAGAAGCTGCAGGAATACTGCCTACAATGAGCAAATATGGGAAAATCCTTCCCAAGACAAGTATTTCCTTTTAAGGTCCATTTGCCAAAATGATGTTTATGTGATGTTTAAGGGGCCAGTTTGTTTCCATTACTCTTTTCTTAATTTCCAATATGTAGAATTTCCATTCTGAACTTTTCAATAATACCTCATGATAATCAGGTTCCCAAACTAATAGCACCTTATGTTGAAAAGGAGACCTTTTTATCAGCCTGATACTGCCATTTTTAAGTTTTGTTGACTATCTCCTTAAACAGGAAAAACAGAATTTTCCTGTTCCATGTATATAATTTATTATTTTGTCTACTTTTTAGGTGGTCCCTCTCCTACAAGGCAGATATTATCTGTATGTATTATCCTTCTTCACATTCGGTTACTAACTATTCTGATTGTTTCAATTTTCCTTCTTGTTATCCTTATTTAAAGCCAGAGTTCCCCATGCTGAATACAATATTAATTTGAAGCTGTATCCCTGATTTATACAAATACACAATAATATTTTCCATACTCCTGTTCCTTATGGATCCTAAAATGTTTTCACCACTGCTGTTCCTTAAGTATAAAAAAATACTGAATGGTTTTGGAATATTCTAAGTGACCTAAATTGTACTTCTGTAATAGCAATACTTATGTGTACTTAGACACAGACTACTCTACTACTCCAGGTATAATAAAGAAGTGGTTACAATATTAGCAAATAACATAGAGTGATTACAGATTTATAAATGAAGATGGAAATGTCTGTTTCGCATTTAACATGAACAAACCAAAAAATTTGGATAACTATCTCAACAGTTGGGAAATGCAGCTGAAATGTTTCCAAAGTTTCTGAATTTACTGAGTCTGTAACACTACTTGGGAAATGAGGCAAAACCAGGATTTTTTTCTTTATTTTTTTTTTAAGGTTCCTTTTGCAGTTCTGTTTGAAGAACCTTCCATAGTACTTAGATACTTGCTCTTCTAGTGCTGGATTGAGCAAGAAGGAAGAATGATTTTAGAGGATATTAAGCAGACTTGATTGAATCTTTAAATATTCCATATTCGCTGTGACTTTTGGGAAAAGATAGAAAGTGGGTGTATGTCACCCATCCAATCCATATTTTCACAGTTGAAAAAGATCTTTATTTAGAAAGACTTAAGCTAAAACTGCTATTTTACTGAAGTGTAATAAAGGTTATAGTGTTGACCTACTACTATCCAGTCTTTCTGAACTGTTCACAAACAGAGAAACTGCTAAAGCTCGTGTTTGAGGGAGGGTACTCTGAAGTCTGCATTTGTTTTTTAGGTCTGACCTGCACATTTTTACTATCTAGAGGAAACTCTATTCCTTGTACCTGGAGATGAAATAAAAAGCATTTCATAAAGGACATAGACACTTTAGTGACCCTGGAGTAATAACAAGGTTTTCTACCATTTCTAAAAGCTTTATTAGCTATTAGTAACTCATACAACCATGGGAAATCACTCTTTGTTCATCTTGGTGCTTTGTCCATGTCGACCCATTTCAGAAATACCAGGGAACTAGGAGCCACAGAAGTTCTAGAGTCTTGATTTACACAAATTTACATAATGAAACAGTACCTACATAATGGTTGAGGTCTCTGACCTATGCTGGAATTTGACGCTTGCTTTGTTTCTTAGCTTCAGAAGAGGAAAAGAGGGGAAAGTGTATATACATGTTCTAAAAGCTGCAGGAATACCAAGGGTCAATCTGCCTACATTTCACTCCATCTCAGGATGTTTTTATTACTCAACTGTCAGTCATAACTATAAAGTAGTTGAGTTCTCACAGCACACACACACTATTTAGACAATGAATGAATATGGCTGAAAGAAATTCTCCACCTTGTACATCATGTACTTAATTTCATTTGTCCTCTTCAGCATGGATAAGTTAATATTTTGTATTTTATTTTAAGAGGTACTGTATTAAATGTTGTTCTTAGATCTTTCAGAAGACTGCAAGCTACTCCAAGCCATTTCTGCAAGCAGCATCTCAGGCACTATATATTTTTCCGTGGGACATAAGGAAGAAAAATGAGGCCATTCATCACATGAGATAGAAGATTTAATTGTCAGGGATTGCTGAAGATGAGCTAGCATTACCTTCATACTGACTGTAAATGATAGAACCACAGGGAATCTGATTAGGACCATGCATAAGGTGATGGATATTATGGAGAGTGAAAGAACAGGGAAGGTATTTTGAATGACACCCAAATGGTTGCCATGTTTTTACATGCAGGGACTGACCATGTAGGCTGCCAGAGAGAAAGTTTAGACAGCTTTTATTCCAGAACAAGGTTTTACTAAATGATAATTAAACTTCCTTGAAAAGTAAGGACATGAGAGTGGGAGATGGGAAGGTGATAATATGCACATCCATAAATAATACACCATTATTGGCAGTTAGCTTGTTATATTGTTATAGCAAGTGAAAGTCACTAAGACACAAAGAATGTTTTGTTATCAATGCTGAAGTTAAAGTTAACGCTAAAATGAAAAACTGGGAATGTTATAATGATTTAGCCACAGGGTTTATCCAATTTCTGCTTCTAAATGGTGATTGTTGACTTCCAATGTGTAGAACAACCACCAAGGTCAGTGTTGCATTCACCCACATACTGCTCACAGTAGTCAACGTCTTGACATTGTGTAATAGGCATAACACAATCGCTACACATATAAATATCTAAAGGCATCTTGACATTGATTCACTATACAAATAAATCTGCAAACGAAACTCCTAAGTGATTGTAAGCTGTGCCTGTCATGATGCCAGCTGAAGTGTTGTTACTGCTAACCTGGCTAGTGTATACTTTGAATTGCATTCGAGTCAGTGAAACCCAACAATGGGAGGTGGCTGGAATCATTCCAGGGGACCCTTGTTGTCCTCCTTCTCATCTGCAAGGTCATCTGCCCAGCTTCTTGGCAGCCATGTGATGGGAGATGTTGGCTGCTCAGAGTCTGTGATACAGGGCAGCTCTTCAAGCAGATTGCTTCAGGGACCTCAGAGCTTTCCTGTTCACACTGTTAGGGAGACCTCTAGAAGGACAGCCTTGGGGTAAGAGTTGCCTTGCAAAGAATCTCCTTGTTGGTTTGTTTTCTGGCAGTTGTAACTGATAGGAACAAAGCCACATTTCAAAATGCTGAAATCCTCCACAAAATCGATTTTCCTTCCAGCACCATGCTCTCCTCATGAGAGGGTGTGTTCATAAAAAGCTTCCAAATAACAGAAATGAAGAAAACACATTGTCACAAGAATGACTTTCGACACTTAAAAATTGCTTTCTGAACCTGTTTGAGATTGTCAGCTAACAGGGTAGCCTTCTTTCATAACTGCTTTATAGTAATGCACAGCTGTGTGAAAATCCACCTCAAACAATACTTACTTTTGTCTTTCCTTATTTATCATCATTATCATTACTTTTTACTTTGGTTACCAGATGTTTCTTTAGTGCTCTGACATCCTTTATAATTTGCATTTTTCTTAATATAACTGGCAGAAAAGTCAATGTACTGGACAGTATGTACTTTGTATTTAACCCTTATATGTATGTGGCATACACAACAGGAAAAGCTCCTCTGATATCCCCAATACATATTGAACATACAAATTTAACATACTTTTTAAAATTCATTTATTTGGGCTTTTCTTTTGAGACATGCAAAAATGTCTGATTATTTAGAGCACAGCTCAAATCCAAGGAGGAATCATTTTGAGTCTACAGTATAAACTCACAGCATTCAGGCTGTGGCTATGATGAACAAATCAGTAATTAATTGGGCATTCATTCCAGTGACCTGTCAGCATTCAAATGCTTTAATTAGATGGAGAAATGGAGGCAAGTAATGAGGGCCAAATCTGTATCCTTTTGAATTCAGTGGCAAAACATCCACTTGCTGCAATAAGATTTAGTCCTAAATGCACGACAGCACACTATAGAAGATGTCGTCTCCACCAACTGTGGTTCAAGTGTATAAAACTGATAACGTCACTGGCATTGTATCTTTCGTTAAGGAAACAATGATGCTCTTAGGAAGCTTTTTGTCTGCTCATGCATACAAAACAGGCAATTTTCATAAAGTATTAATTGCAAATTATCTAGTATAAATGAGGGTCCCAAAAAGAAAAATCTACTTTATACTGTATCTGCTGTTTATTTCATTGTTAGTATTTTTCATTGTTTTGCTTATGTGGTACACCTGAAAGGAAATACCATATCCTGTGTCAAACAATCACAGTTTAAACATGCAGATGTATAAAGACCTGGAGTTTTTATTCTATTCCCAAGTTTTTTCATAAGTATTCAAACATATATGTATCTAAATGTACACTAGAAGTGTGTGCCTACCTATGTTTTCCTATGCATTTTTGCCAGTTTCAATTTACACATATAGATGAACCATATTCAAAATTTCCACACTAGATTAAAATGCTGCTGATATATTTTAAGGTTTTCCTTTCTCTTCTAAAGGTACTGTTTGTAGCTGAGCACCTGTTTTTTTCTACCTAGTTAGCATTAATTTTGCACTTGAGGTGCAGGTTTGAACTTTTTGTTATGAAAAATATAGACCAGTTTTGAAAATTGACTTATCATTTGGATGTTCTTTCAAATCAGATTTATCTGATAGTCTTCCATAAGTGCTTTCAGTTTCATTATGTATTTTTTAAAAACAACTCTTTTAGTTTATGAGATATGTAACAGATTTCATGGCAAAATGCAATGCCACACAGGGGTACCCACACTAGCTTTGAATGACGAACATACCTCCATCCTAGGGAACCATAAGCATCTAAGCCTCTTCCTCCACTTGTTTCTTCTCCTGGCTGTTACAAACTACTTTATCATTTTGCAGCCTTAGTATATTCATGGCCATCTTATACAATTTTCTTCTTGTGTATATACTGTTCTCTTTCTTTTTAAGTAGCATTTTCCCTTTATGTTTTTAAACCTATACTGAACTTTATTTATAAAACAAAAACATATTCTCCATTAGCCTTTGCTTTGCAAGGCTAAGCCTCTGCAGGTCTCCTGTCAAAAGTAGTTTCCTTTCCTCTGAACATCCAAGCGTGTTCATTTTTGCCGAACACAAGTGAACCAAGCTGTATGCAGTTTTTCAGATGAAGTCTCAACTGTACAGAAGCCCTTAATACTTCTCAATCCCTACCGAAAATACCCCACATAACATATTTGGGGATTAGATTTTTACTTTTTTGCAGCCAAATCAATCTGAAGTTCACAGACTTGCTGTGATCAACTGATATATCCTAGGTATTCCACTTTTCTGTCATTTCAAAATGATGAATTGTCAGCCTATAACAGAGATTCTTGTTATTAGACCTGAAGTACATGACTTTGCAATTTGTACAATTATACCTCATCCCTTCTTTTCTCGTTCACTCAACTCTTCCAATATTATATTCTGATCCCTCTTTAAATTACTGTTTCCAGTGCTTTGTCGTTGGCTGTTTTCATTCTTCTTCAAGTGACTGACACAAGCCCTCAACCCCCTCCCCACCATATGCCTTATACAGTTCCTCATAACCATTGAATTTAAGTAGATCTTTGTTTCATCTAGATTTTTTCCAGAAGGAATGTCACAAGCTGTCTTAAAGATAGGGTTGAACAAACTTTGTAACAACTTCCAAACATCTAAACCTTCAAAAATTTTCAGTTTCAGAGTAGTATTTCAACTATATCAACACCAAACTCCTGAAAGAAGGACATTTGTAAAATCCTTGATGCATCTCACTCCTTTCTTTTTATAGGTTCATTACTAGAACTCACCCCCCATATCCTTCCCCAGGCCTCAATAAGGTTTTGGGGTTTTTTTCTGGTCTTTCCCACAAGTGCCTCACATAACTTCTGCAATTCGGTGAGAATCACCTTGGGTGCTGCACTCAGTTTTGGGGGCTCTTTATTTTCTCCATTTCTAAGAGTCATCATCTGGGAGCAGAACTCTTTTATCCATCTGGGAGCAGAGCAGCTTCCCACCCCTGTTGAGAGCATTGGTCTCACCTCAGGAACTGCTTAATAACACAGAGTTCTTCCGAGTATAGCAACTTAAAAATCCCTAGCGTATTTTAATAAGAGATCAGTATCTGACAGACATAAATTTCTGGGGCTAGAAAGGGTGGCAGTCAACACAGTCATCTGAGCCAACCCATACAGCCGTGCTGACTGGAGAAGTTTGCCACAGAAGCAGGACTCTGGCATCATCCCTGAGGATACTTTTAAGCTCCACAACATGCATCTGAAATCGTTCCGCTTGGCTCTGGAACTGAATAAATCTCTGCAGCGATCATCAAATGCCTACTTAGCACCAATCTTATTGCCTGAGCAAGCTCACCAGAGTCCAGTGGTTTGTAGCTGCCTATTTAGCTCAGCTGGTCTATGCTCATTACAGCTTAAAAAAAATAGAATGTGCCCGAGTCTTCAGTCTGAAATGAGAAATGGGGCTGACCCAAGCACCTCTGTTTTAGGACTACTGTCACTTACGGTTGGTCTGCGAATATTATGTCCTCAGTTGGGTCATCCAATATAACAACTTTCATTGATTTGCCACCTCGTACATCTTGTAGAATGACCACCAAAGTGAGCAATATATGGATGAATGCAGCATCACTGCAGTTAAAATCTCCAGATATCTGCTTTAACATTACCTCAAAGACTGTGTTTAGAAACTGAAGAGGTTTACTGATCATATGGACCATAATGGTCTCTCCCTTTGGACATTTGATACATGCACATGTACCATGCTTGACAGCATCATCACTGTGTATGTGAGGATGTCAGCACAGCAGATAAACAAATATATGCTTAACTTGCCAGAATTATGTGTTTATATCATAAATTTGCTGTGCCTAGTCTGTCCTACTTCATTCTTTATTCCAGGTGTTACAACCAAGGAGTCTGAGGGACCTACTTAATGAGCACAAATGGCACTGGATACAAAATGTCTGCTATTTCCCCTTCAGAAATATAAATGGCATACTAAGTTACAAAATAACCACAGTCATATTTATATAATTTATTGTCCTTTTTAGTGCCTCTTATCTTAGCATCCAGGTACTACAATGGCTTCCAGATATGACCAAAAAGAGGAGTTTCCTGTATGGGAAACCTACTGCTGAATTGAAGTACATGGGTTTTTTCAAACATCACAATCACAACTGTGTTTCTTCTTACCTCTAACGGTGTTTGCCTGAGATTCCTCACCCTGCTGGCAGGTGTTGATCCAGCTGGGAAAGCACAAACAGGGTTTTTTGCTGACTCAGTAACAAAGCCAGCTCATTATTCCACTCAGATGTAAGAGAAATAAAGAGAAAACATGACAGAGAGAGTGATAAGGTTTGGGTAGGCATGTCCTGAGGGAACAAGGCATAAGGAAAACCAAATCCAAGGAAAAGTTTCAGGTCGTGGTTTCATAGCAAATTCTTTCAGGATGGCCTTTGTGTTAATAAGCAAGGTTTATTAATGAAGAAATCCGCTTGCCTGCACCCAAACATGCATGAATATTAGTCAATATTCTTTTTAATAGCTGCTTTCTCTTGCATGAATGTCTATCAGCCACCCATAATTCTCAGACAACATGTCTGCAGCCAGCTTTTGTGAACATGTTAATTAGGAAGTCCATACCAGCTGAGTTTCTAAGATGAACAGCAAATAGTACCGCTCATGCGCCCCACCCCCACAGCAGGCACCCAAACAGCATGGTTTATTCAACAGAAATCATACAGAGGAGAGAGACCAGGTAGATTTGGAAGCTCAGAGCTGTAATACAAAACTATAAATCCTGCCTACATAGAGAGCTTAAGTGTCACACTGGCATTCAGTGACAAACAGTGGTCTCAGATCCTGGATTTTATGGTTGCCTCAAGTAGCAAAAATGGTTCGTTTCATAACATTGCGAAGAACCTATTGGGCCCCAGCACATACAAATATGCTGAAGTGTAAGCAGAGACGTAATTCTTTCCCTCCAACAGGCAGAGAGGTAACCTGCCACAGAACGTATGACCGTGAATTAACTTTCCTTACCCCAAGGTAATCATTTGGTTTTATAGATAAAATTTGGGATTATAAATTATCTGCTTCAGCACAATTACTTTGCTAAATGATTTCTTGGCTATTAATGACACAACTAAAATCTTCCTGAGATGGGGCTGTTCCATGTTCAATGGGATTGATACCAAGGAAATAAAAGCCTGTGAAAATTTGAATAGCAAATATTGGCTTGTGAAAATACTGGTAGTATAAGTGTTTGTACAGAGAATTAATGGTGGCACGGAGAATTAATGGTGGCACAGCTGTATTGAATACACTGCAGTCACTGTATATGTGCTTTAGGAAGGAGTGAGGCATTATACAGCCTGAAGAAAGACGTGTAAATATTGCTTTACATAAGACAGTTGCTCATAGTAAGGTAGGATGTAAACTTACAGTACTGTGATTCTTTCATGAAAGTTTCTCTTTAGGTTTTGTGAAGGGCAGGGTAAGAAACTTCTGATAAAGTCTCATTAGTTGGAGATATCTATTGTGATAAGAGACTTCATACTTGGCTCAGTTTTTATGACTTTGATATAATTAAAAGTAAAAAGAAAGAACAAAACTGTATTTCAGACTACAAGTAATGTAATGAAAAAGGAAAGGAGGAGCAGAGAATCCTCCTCCGAAGTTCCAAGCAATAATACCTCACCACAAAGCTCTGCAGTTTGTCAGGAAAAGGTCATGTTCCCAAAACCAAAAGCCCAAACCTAATCTAAAGTACTGAGCAGGGCTGGAGAAATAAGTACAGTCCATTAGCAGATAGAAATTATCTGCTACTGTGTTATAATCTTTTCTTCAATAATGTACGTTTTTCACAAAGTGGTACCCTGAACAGAGCTTTGCAGCTTGTTTTAAAATAAAAGAGGCAGAGAAAGTTGGTGCTTTGCAGAAATATCTTCATGAAGTGTAGGGAGAGGCTTCAGTGGCTTCTTGTGCTTTTTATTTCCCCGGGAAGCTGTAGGGCTAGAGGGCATTGGTTACGTGGGGCACCACTAAAGTCATGCACATTTGGAAACAGGGATACAGCTCTTCTAGTCTGTCATTGAGAAGAAAATTAATGAAATGAGTGATGGAAGTGTTCCTTCTCCACTGCTGCTGACTTCTGATACCCCACAACCTTTCCAGCACTTATCTACACTATCGCAGTATCATTTTCACCACCTTCTCTTCCTGCCTCCTAAACACACACACACACACACACAGAGCTACAAACACAGTTTCCATGACCCAAGAAGGAGTCCCTCAGAAGCCATTTTCACATCAGGGCTATCCTTCTAAAATCTGCACCTTCTTGGCCATCCATTTTTAAAAGTAACTATTCCCATGAAAAATGTGGGTATCAGAATTAGAACTGCTCGAATATAATAGCATTTCTGCACACTAATGTCTGTTTCACCCTCAAGTAATTCTTGCATTTTTATTGTCCTTAAAATTCAATCAAATGAACATTCCCTCTTAAGAGTTTTTGCAAAACCCAAATTATTCATATGTTTAGAATGCCAATGGTCATCTCAAAGAGGCCCATGTTCCCCTGAAAATTTCAGAATTTAAGCAGATTTTAAAACCACTTTAGGTATTAATTATTCTCTATTACAGTTTCTTACATATTTCTTACACCTGTCACTGGGGCTTACATAGCAGGAAAAGTGAAAACTCCCTATAAAAAATGTGAGCTCCTCTCTCCCTCACACTGAAGAGGTATGTTGTGGAACACAGCTGTATTTTACTAATTTTTCAGTTTAACCTTTTAAAATGTCTGTGAAAAAAAAGTTGGCATATTTGGAAAGTTTTATCCTCAGTAATAACAGCCTAACATTTCTCCATTAACATTGATAAGACAGTGTTCTGGGTTCAGTTCGAAATGGTTGATCAACACTCAGTGAGCCCATCGATACCCTTGTCATGAGAAATGCAAAGAACAATCAAGAGTGTGTTAAGAAACAATATTTTCTTTATACAGTATAATATCTTTATATAAATGCTTGAAATACGGTAAAATTAAAAGAATATGTCCCTCTTACAGATAAAAACATTCACTCTCTCCACATCAGCATGGCACCAAAAGGCTCATGAGTACAGCTGTTCAGGCTCAGCACAATACCCCAACTAGGCTTCAGGAAGAACTGGTGAAAACATACACTTTCACAAGTTGGGTTTTTTCCCCACTGGGGCTTTCTGAGATGGTTCGGGGGGGGGTCTGGGTTTTTGTGGTTTTGGTTTTGGGGTTTTTTTTCTTAAAAAGAGAAAGCTTCATTTCCCCTTCTAAAAAGGAGCCAGAAGTTGCACAATGGTAGTGTGAGAAGAACCTCAACTTTTGTAGGGCATTTTGCATTTTATTGAGAATGTGAAAACTCAGAGTGAGAATGAGGCCATTTTCATCTGAAGAGAGCTAAAACCATTAGTGAGTTTGTGTCAAATACACAATTTTTTCCTAGAAGTTAAGGCAGTGTGCAGATATTTGTATTATTTGTTTGCCAGTATTATCTTGGAGGATTTGGTTTGCTTTAGTTTGCTTATTTCAGATGGATTTCATTTGGTTAGGGTTTTTGTTTTGATTTATTTTTCTTTTCTCCCAGTTGTGCAGGGAAAGATTTATTGTGGACAGTGATTGGGTTTTTTTCTTCATGCACATACCAATATTTTTCCTTATGGTCATTTCCAGGAAAAAAAAAAAGAAATCCCCACATCCTGATTTACTATTGTCCCTGTGACTTTACCTGGGCACTTTTCTGTGCACATCCAGAACGGAAGGCACCCTTGCTTCTGGAAAATGGTCAAGTGCCTACCGCACCCTCATTAATACAGCAATTCCTTAACACAATGACAGATAAAAGAACTTTTCTTTTATTGAACTAAATGCTGGTTTTACATAAAACAGACTATAATTCAGAGTCTGTAATGTCTACTGAAAGGTTAGACTCGTTACCATCCAAATAGGCTGAGCTAATAAAAATTATATTTGTTACAATCCAAATAGATTAACCGGCCTTAAGGGCTTAGCTTTGTATCACACTTTTCAATTTTCTTATAATTAAATTAACATAAAACAGACTTGACAAATAAATGACTGTATCAGAAACAGTTAAGCTCTATTTAACCAAAATAACTGTTCTATTTACATATACAGCAACCTGTGTCTATTTTGGGAGCTATAACAAGCCTATCTAGTTACCAAATCCTTGGGTGCCCACAGTCTGCTAACAGTCTTAGTCCCAGCCTTTCTGCGAACCACATATAAATGACAGATTTTGTGGTTTAGCTTCTGCACTTCCTGTTGGTTCCCTCTCAGCCAGATACCTCGTCTGATGCCATGTCACACCTAAGAATTGGCCTTGAAAGGCTTCACATGCAGAGCTTAGCTTTATTCACTGAGTAGCCCTTTTGACTAAACGATTTCAGTGGGATTACTTATATTTTATGAAGCGAAGCACATGTGTAAGTCTTTGCAGGACAGTGATTTTAGTCTCTTCACCACATTTTCCCCATCCATCCATACCACTGCTACCCACATATCTAAGCTGAAATAAGGTCTCTAGTAACGTCTCTTGGATGACAGCAGGCTAACTCTTTAATAGTTTTAGCAGTTCATTAATGAAGGCTGCATGGTTTATTCAGCAGCACTGACCTTCCCAAAAACACTCTGGCTCTCCATAAACTATGTCTCTACCTATTAGTTTTCTGGCCCTCTTTTCCCTTTCTTCCATTCCACTGTAAATCTTGAAACTGTAATACTCAGACCTTAATTTTCACCGCATCTCCTACTTACTTCTAAAAAGAAAGAAAGAAGAGATGCAAATATATATACAGTCTTCTCTGTGGTCACCCCTTTGCATGAAAGGCCACAGGCATAACCTTAGTGGTTGGCAAGGGCACAAATATGGGACAGTGGGTCAAAATAGTCATTTTCCCTCTTGTTTCACTTGGGAGTGTGTTTGTGCACATGGCTGGGGAAGGTTTTCCCTTGAGAAGGTCAGCTGGAATGTTTTTCGCAGAAGTTTGTTTCTCTTTCTGGTGTGGACTTTAAAAGCATAGTATGATATGGCATCAAGGAAAAAGTTTACAGAAACCATACCAGGTGTCTGCGATATAGGACACATTGGACGTGGTCATATTTTTCGAGAGCTTTTTATGTTGCACTTTCACATAGCAAGTGAAATAATGAAATTGATGTGTAACCTGGTTTTGCAAAAGCTCCGAAACTCTAGCTGCTATGCTGTAATGTGTGTGTGGTTTGGCAAACGGCAAAGAGAATAGTTTCCACTTTCCATAAAGCCATGCAAAATCCACTTAAGTTTCTTAGGGCTTTGTGCTATAATTAACCATTCTGAGAGTGCTATTGTCTGAGGACTGTGCCTTTAAGCCCCTTCTCCTCCCTGTAGGACCTCACTCGGAGCAGAGGAGTGCAAATGGAGTAGAGATCGGCAAGCTGGATACTTAAATGCTTCTTTTGCCACTGCTTTCCTGGTACCTATTTTATGAACAATTTGCTGCCTATTGCAGAAATGATCGGTATTGCACCTCAGGTATTCTCCCTAAATGACAATTGTGCTGCCTAGATCTGTTATAAATATCAATGTGTATAGAGAAGTTTGCTTTAAAAAGAAAGAAAAAGAGAAATGGATACTATTTTTAAATGCAGCCCTAGAATCAGGTGGCTTCATGCTGTTATGATCAGGAGCTGAGTGGCACTGGCTGAGAAGGAGGTCTAAGCAGCAGCACAACCTCCTCTCCCTGCAGCCAGCCCAATAATCAGGAACCTGTGCTCCGATGGGTGGGAGGGGAACAAGGTGATGATTATTGTTTCACCTTAGGCTTCCTCAGGGGAATTAATTGAGCTTTTGAAATTCACTTCTTCAGAGAGTAGTCTTCATGGTTTTCCCTTGTGCGGACTCATAATAGCCTTTCCACACAAGTCCTGCAAGGGCCAATAACAACAAGAAGAGGGCCAGAGCTATTCAAACACAACCCTAGAAGGAGACCAGGTGACCCTAACAAACTCCACCATCCTGCAAGTTATGGGTAACCCAGGACTAGTCTGGAGCAGAGCAGAGACTTGGACCTGTGAGATGAAGGGTTGATAGCACAGTTTCCTAAGCTAAGATTCAAGGTGTGTTTTCCATCCTTTTTTTTCCTTCTCTATACGTAAGCTGGTGTGTCCTTGTGGGGTTTGTTTTTCGATTGCATTTAAACTATAGATGATTCAAAGCAACTGGCAACTTAGGACAGTGCAAGGGCTATTGCAGTATGGACCTCTCAGAAGATGTTTTATAATATTCATTCTTGCTTGCCAATATGGGATTTACAAGGCCAGGGGGAAAAGGAGAAGGAGGAAGAGAAAAAAAAGAGAGCAAAAAAAAAGCAATGGCGGGGACTGGAAGGACTGTGAAACAATATATCTTTTGTTCTTCTACAGGCTGAAAGACGTTGCAAACTGTTAACTCCTTAGGACTTACTACACACTGTTTCCTTCACATGCCACCCAACACTTCTCTCTGACCTATCCCTGGTTCTCTGCCTTCACCTTTGGTGAAGCCCAACAGTATCTGGGTTAAAAACAGAGCAGTATGGTATACACAAATTCAGAGCTGCGCAGTAGCTGTACTGTGACTTCTGAGGTATTCTCTATGCTCCCTTTTCCTCAGCTTTATGTATTAAAGCTTATTTTTAACTAGAGCTATGATCCTAAGCTTCTTCACAGCCTCAACTAAGCTGTGTGATTCATGTTTCAAAGCCTAATATTTTAGCCTCAAAAGCAGGATGAAATACTGTCATTTGAGTTTTTTAATGACTATGGACTAGTACATGCTTTTTCAGCCTTTCCTCAAAGGCTCCAAATTAGAATAAAACTAATTTCCACAGCACATGTAAGCCAATAAAAAGAGTATAGCAAGAGGAGGATACAGAGCTGGAAGAGAATAGCATGGTACCGGGATTTGAGCTGAGTTTGTAGTGTATAATGATAAATTATGTACAAATATTATTACTATTATTATTATGTATTATTATTCTGTGCCAGCACTCGTTGCTGGTATGTCAGTCCAGAATGCAAAATTCTTCTGTTTTTTCTCCTCTTTGCACAGTCTGAATAATGGGGCTTATTTTGTGTAAGTTTTGCCCCAGGGTTTCCCTTCTCTGACTGGCAGATGAATATGCGGTTATAGCCTTCCACTCCTAGCCTGTGGAGCCACCCAGCTCCTCTGCTGTGATGCTTTCTGTAGCATAATACTCATGTGGAGCTTTACAACAGAGAGGACAAGTGGTCATGGAAGCTTAGCTGGTAATCCAAAGCCCCTTGAAACCAAAGGGCACTCTCCTGTTGGCCTCGGTGTGCTGCCAATGTGCTGCCAAATTCTACTCTGGGAGGTAGAGGAGGGAAAAAACTGTGTGAGAAATTTCGGGAGGATGCAAGAGCAGGGGAAATGGGTCAGGGAAGATGAAAGGAAAGGAAAAAGGAAAGTGGGAGTGAGAGATGGTATTTAATAATAAGGGTCCTTTGGGAATAAATTGCAGTAAGCACTGAACAGCAAGGGTGAGGAGGTGGCCCTGCAGTGGGGATCTGTGAAAGGGATGGAGACCAACACAATGTCATCTCCATAAAGGAATGCAGATGAGACACTTTCCGCACAAACCTGGAGGCAGAAAAATGAAAAGTATTCCAGGCTTCCCAAGGTAAATTGAAGATTCAGTCTGAGGCATCCCTTCCTGTGGATTTCTCTTTCTGTTCTTGTCTTTGTGGCGCAAATCAGGACTTGCCTAATTACCTACCTCAGCATGGGCAGAGTTAAAAAGAAAGGTCTTATTGTTTGGTGTTTTATCTCCAAGAACCTGAATAATCAAATTTTTGATGATGCAGCAGGCAAAGAACAAGCAGCTACGCAGTGTTGTGTAGCTATTTTTTATGGGCTGTCCCGAGGAAACAAATACCACAGCCAAAAGAGTGGCAAAGAGCTGCTGTAGTCATTTAGTCACTTGACTCATCCTTTTTATAAACAACCATAGAAAAACAGAACAGCTCTGTGGAGAAATGGCATCTAAAGCACATATATAGTCAAAGACATCTGATTTGAGGAGGATGTCCCTTTGGAGTTCAAGGGACAAACACACACAGTCCTCTATCACTGAAGAAAACAAAACAAAACAGTTGACCAGACTGTTGGGGTGTTCCTCGAGTTCTGCCAGTGCCATTCCTCTGACATAACTGTGGTCTGCAAACCCATTGTACCACACTTGGCATGTTGCTGGGGTGGTTATAAGCCAAAACTGAGTTTTCCCAGGCTGTGTTGGTCATCAGGTTTCACTGATCACCAATAAAATCATAAGCACTTTATACAACAGAGGCACTGAGGTCACAGTTGCCTTTTTTTGCAGTATAGCATGCCTTTTAACATCTAAATATTTTTCTTTACTGTCTTAGAAAGAGATAGAAGTCACAGTTAATGAAGGATGAAAAGATCTAGGAAGATTTTTTTTTTTTTTTCAGTTGCATGAAAACATAAGCATATCTTGGTTACAAGGAAAGAAAAAGCCATGTGAATTATTTACTATGAGAAATGCAAAGAATAACACTGAGTAAAAATAATAAGTGCTATTCAAATGCAATAGAAGCCAGTAGAAGGCGGGTACTTGCATTTAAAAAGTTATTGTATTCATGGCTTCATTTATTTTGGTGGTGGTAGAATGTAAAGAACAAAATAAATTAGAACCAAAAATGGAAAAGATGGGATTAATATACAGCAGGGTTGTGAATGATTTGTTTCTCTTCCCACAATGCCCCTCTCCAGCTTATCTGAACACTTAGCTATGTTTATTTCCATAAAGAATGCATTTTATTCTGAAGGAAGCTAGGATGTGCTTTTTAAAATAAAGCAAAAACTTTATTAAAATTCAAAAGAAAAGTAAACAGAGATGATTTGGGAAGCTTTATTCATTTATTTGGGCAAACACTGCTAAAAACATTTAGGTGCACTGCGTGTTTAAAAAGTAATAAATAGCTATTGTGCTTACTTCATAAACTTGTCAGAGTGTCTTCATTTTATTTTCCTGAACAAACTGAATTTCTGTACTGCTCATCCCCAGCCAGTTAATAAATACATCACCCTAAAAAGTGCTGTGGTATTAAATTTACAGCAGATAAAATATGGATGAAGTTGCTGTGCTTCAGGTACGTCAACTGTGATTTAATATCTCTGACTACCCTTATGAGGAGTAAAAGATTACTCGGCTGCTCCAACAGCAAGATACTGACCTTTGCTCCCAAGTAACAGCCACTCAGCAAATACTACCAAATGAAGAAGTAGAATAACATATAGATTTGCCATAAGAAAAAATTGATCTAAATCCATATATCAAATCTGCTGATCAGAGCTCTGCAGAAAAAGTACCTCATAATCTTTAGTGTGGAATTGCAAAAACTTTTGGTGGAAAAGAAACTGTGGGGTTTATTTTAAAGTAAAAGATTTCTTGGGGCAAAAGGGTTCTATATCTGTATGTGTGCTGTGTGGAGAGAAACGTACATATACACATGTATATATATGCCCCCTCGAGACATCTTCAAGTACAAAAACATTCACTGATCTACTAGATCATCAGCTAGTCATTTAGCAATCAGTCTTATCCCCATTTTCCATTTTTCTGTTAATTCTGTGAAAGAATAGAGAAAAGTATAACATTGTCTCTGTAAATGAAGGCAAAATTCCTCTGGGAAATCTCATAACAGTGTGATTTAATTTGTATCTTTAAAAAAAAGTTATATCTAAAGGTGATAAAAATCCCCAGGAAGAAATGTTTGTTAGCAAAGAAAATAAATTCTTGTGATTTACATTTTGCCTTCAAAAAACATGGGTGAGTGAAAGGGTGCTGCTCTGCACTTCAAAGTGAAAGCAAATGAAAAATTTTCAACAACAAAGCCAAAATATGAAACAGACAAATCACTCTGCTGAGTACTTTTTAACCTACGGTGGCACATGTTAACAAAGCAACTGTCATATATATAATAAGGATTGAAAAGGTAATCTTTAAACATGGAAGTAAAATAAGAAACTTCCCTAATTGGTGCTGATTAGTCCTACTTAAGGAGGTAGAACTGGATTTACAATGGTAAACTCAGTAGATTTATACCAGTATTAAACTTGCACAGGTAAGATTTTCTCAGGCCATTAAAAAATTGTTTAAAAAACTTCTTTCTCTAACACCCATGATTTTAACATGATCTAATAATATTTATGCTTTATATTCTGACAGTTATGTACATACTATAACTTGATATCGTAAGTGATTTCTGAACCCAATGTGTTTGTGTCCACAGAAATGCAAGCCGTGTTCAATTCCCAGTTCTGTGCAAGATATTATTTTTAATAGGCAGGATTTTTTTTTCCTGAAGAGGTGATTTGATTAACAATTCCAAGAAAAAAGAACATGATATTTGTCTCAAATGTCTGCTGTGGTTATGTTACGAATGATAAACCATGACCCCTAAAGATTATCGATGTATTTTTGTGAAAGCTGGATTTCTTTCCAACTGAAACTTAGGAAATAACGTGATTCTTAAAATGTGGAAGTGGTGACATTTGTTTCAAGATTTTGGTTGGCATTTTCCTTTCAATTAAAACACACTCTTTGCTATTAAGATGCGCTGGCTTGGTTGAACAAGAATGTGCATCCTGCCCATCCTAGCCCAGATGTTACTCATTCAAACAGACGTCAGCCCATAAACCTTTCTAAACAAGTGCTTTCTCCACTCTGATTGCACAATGGATTTGGTCGGGCAAGATGACATTTTCTTGAGTGACAGATGCTCATGCTGCAGCAGTACCGTGGACACTCATAACGTCCTTGCAGAGCAGCTGCTCCTTGAGGATTTTATACTGTTTTCTTTGTGTTTGTAATAATAAAGAAAAAAAAATTACCCTTTATGCTTGGGGGTTAAAAAACACACACAGCAATGAGAGCCAAGACTTACAAGCAGGGTTTAGAAAGTCTCAGAAGCTGAAGATGTGCAGATACTGTGAACCTTTTAATGGCACATCACTTCAAACAACATAAAAGTATTTTATTGGGCATTCCTGCCCTGCCTGAACTGGTAGCAGAAAGCAGGCACAGGAGGGATCACAGGAGATGGAGGGAGGGAAAGAGGAAGAAGAAAGGATCATTGGCAGATAATCTGAGGGGCTCAGTTTTTGCAAAATATGTGGGTGGTTTCTAAAATTTATGGGTGGTTCCTAAATATTATTTATCTGCCTTTGGACTTTTAACAAGCAAGAAGAGATCAGATTTTTTAAAAATATGCATTTTTATCATAATAATGGAGATAGTAAGCAGCAACATCTGTTGTCAATATGTATTAGTCTGAACATTAGGAATTATCACTGAACAGTTTATTACAAAATGGATTTCAAATTAATTTCAGAATAGAGAACTTCAGAAAAGCTGTTAGCACACTAAACCGGAGGTAGGTAAGATCAAGTGGCATTTCTCAGCATCTCTTTTATGTCTCTGGCCAACAGAATAGTATTTCTCTGGTACAACCAACACAGTATCAGTGACATCATGCCCATTACAGGATTCCTGAGCTTAGATGGCTGCAATATAAGCTCATTGAGCTGTTCCCTGCGTGTCATGGAATATGACATGCCACAAATATTCATAGAATTCAGATGAATATTTTTCTCATTGCTACTTGGGTGTCACTTCACATAGCTAATACCCAGCCTCAATCCTAGCCTATAATCAGCAGTTAAGACTCAGCCTGTGGTGCTCATATGCTGATCAGGAGTGCTGACATGAGCAGAGGGTGGCATTTCACCTTGAAATCCCATTTAAGGATATGAAAATGGGGGGGCTAATGGTGAGAAACCTGTGCTATCTTGATGCTACAAACAAGATATTTTTTGCTGGACAGTTTTCTGTGGACTATCATGCTGAATTTGGCCTGGCCTGGTACTCACCCTCTCTCAGGGGCATCCAGGTGGGATGAAAACCATCCCTGCTTTCTAGGGATCCTATGGAAGAAGGCACTTGACACTGAGGAAAAAAAACTAAAGACGCCTAAAGCTAGCATAAATGTTATCTCTTTGCCTAGGCAGACCAAATTTAGGAGATACGACTTGCCATGTAGACCCTGCTGCTCATCATGTCAAGTCAGACTTAAGAGCCACTGGCCAGGAAATATAAGGTGTTTATTGGTTTGCTGGTGCCTGCAGTGTACTTGCCCTGTGGCTAACAAACAGGGTTCAGTTTTTAAAACCATCAAGTGCGTGAATAAGCACTTTTTTTAAGAAAGGAAAGTTGTTTTAAAAGATAAAGTAAAACAATCTATCAAGGACATTACTCTTTCAGAGAATGACATTTGAACCCTCTTAATATTGCTAGAGAGTATTCCAGAAAATACGCCTTGGAAGGGATAGTCCAAATCTAAAAGGCTCTGCTGGCAAACAGTGATTAAATAGATCAAGTCTAAATGTTTTAAAATCTGCAGTTTTATTAGTATTCTCCTGAAGCAATAGTGAATCTGATATTAGAAAATACAGCATCAACAGTTTTCAAGTTCTTAAAACTTCCCTGCAGGACAGGGGGCAGAGGGTGAAGAGTTGAAGGTGAGAGAAAGAGGAGCTGGGCATGGATTTTGTTTCTTTAGCCATTACAGAGAAATTGAGAGAAAATATGCTGATCAGAAACATGGAAACCACAGTCAGGGGCTTTTGGACATGCAGGGAGATATTTCAGACCTTGTTTATGTGGAGGTGAAAAGAGCTGTGGATTAAGGAGGCAAAAATAAATTAAAAAATCTGAGGGTTCAAGGATATCTGAGGGGACAGCATGAAAACCAGGATACAGGCTGGAAAGGGCAAAAAGGGAAGAGGGAAAACCTAGGTTTCTAGGAGGTAAAATTGGGAGGTGCAGTATCAGACAGAGCACGGGTTGGTTGGACCAAGGGAAAGTGCAAAAACCCTTTTGGGAGATTGTAAACACGATCTGAGGACTCAGAGTTGCAGCAAGGGCTTTATTAGCAGAAAGCTTGCAGCATGCTTGCCAGCTCCAGGAGACCTGGCCTCAGCACCGAGGATGTGGAGCCTCCTAATAAGCAGAGAGGAAGACTGTGAAGAAAAGCTCCTGTTTTTCCTTGTGCCTAGATTAGGTGCTCAGTGTGCTCTTCTTAGCCTAAAGCCAGTTCCCTGCGTAAGGACATCACAGCACAATGTCCACAGAAGGCTGAAGACTTAACCCAGATTTTATTCAGCGAGGATTGTTTGATAGCACAGTCTCCCCCGTGGCTGCTGCTGAGAACCGAGCTCTGCTCGTGCAGCCGTACGGTGAAGGATTGATTCTGCAAGCTGCTGAGCACACCTGGGAACCCTTCAGCCCACCTGAGTTCAGTGGGGCTTGTGAGCACTCAAATCCTGGCAGAAGTGATTGGCAGTTGCAGGATGGCGTCCTTAGAGAATAAATGTTGCTGGATGTTCCTTCACCTCCTTATTAGTAGCAAATTATACCTGCAGCTGTCCAAGATTATTTGACTCTGGCCTGTCCCATCCTTAATCAGTTGCTGATACGTGTGTGTGCAAGAGGTGAAAAAGCATATTTGTTCCTTTCCTTTTGAATATTGGGCCAAGAGACAAAATTAAAGGGGAGGGGGGAGAAGCAGAGGGAGGATTCACAAACATTCTTGCAAATAAAATCCATTGATTTACTTGGCTTTTTGCTAATTCGCAAAGATCTAGAAGAGTAAGAATTTATTCACAGAAATGTTCACAGAAAAGCAAAAGCAGAGCAAATCCTACCATGAATAAATATTCATGGGAGTATTTGCACTGGGAGAGCTCCCCTGGCTATTCTAAAAGCTTTTTTTTTTTTCCTGTAGTGTGGCTGCAAAGGATAGAATTAAGTAGTTTCAAGAAGCAAAAAAGGAACATGACGTAGTAGGCAGAGAGAAGCATATTTGCTGTTGTCGCAGCCAGGACCAGTGAATTTCAGCTCTGGGCAGCTGACTGCTCCACCTTACGACCGGTTTGCCTTCAGTCATGAGGCTGAAAACTGGTGGTCCAGGGAAACATGGCACAAATAGCTTACCTGCCCACGTGGTGTAAGACAGACCAAAAGCTGGGGGATTATTCATTAGCTGTCCCAGTGCAAACTTTCCCTGGCCATGAAAGGGGAGATGGGCATTTAGGAAGCCACCATTTAGCTGATGCTGGACTCTGAATGTAGGAAATCTCCATAGGCTCTATAAGCAGGTGCTGGAGAAGCCACTGGGACAGGCACCAGAATGGGGACCAGGACAGAAATCTTCCCTGCCATGCCATGGCTGCATTAGCAGTTACAGAGCCTCATCTTTTTTTCCCTGACCTGGTAAATCAAAGATTTTTGTGGGCAGCGTGGCACGTCTCCAACAGCGCCCGGCTAAGGCTTACTTGTAACTTGAGGATTACGGGCTTCAAAACCTTTTGAGTGGAAGAGAGAAGTGATCCAGCAGGACTGTTGCTGCTACCACCACCACCCTTCTGCAGGAGCTCAGCTCTGGGGCTCTCCAATGAAGAAACAAGTTGTGAGCAGCCATGAGAGGCACCTCACGGTTGCCTGCCACTCCTCGGCACATATCTGCTCCCTAAGCATTGCCGGTCTCTGCTCAGGACTTTGAATACAGCCCAACACTGGTTTCGCCCTCTGATGGAAACTGCGGTGGCTAAAAAGACAAAGCAAGTCCCACTCAGCCACTCCAACTACTGTCAGGGAAACCCCAATGTGCTGCTGGTACCTTCAGCCCTGGTAACTAAACCTTTCTGCAGTCATCAATGAGGAGCTTGACCCCCTTGTCACCTGGACAAGGGGAGACCCGCTGAAGGCCTGTGCAAGTATCCAAGTCTGACAGTTACAATTTGGGACTGTGGCTCCAGGGAAAAAAAAAACCTCCTCTTTCACCCTAACAGATTCACACACACCCTTGCTCTTACACACACAGTTAGCAGCACTCTTTTATGTTAGTGCAAAGGCCCAGTAACATTTTTAGGTTCCTTCTTAAAATGTATCTTTATAGAGAATTGAGAGAATTTTGTGGTCAAATATTAAAAAAAAACCCAACAACCAAGACCAGAAACCTTACCAGCGTTGACCATATGCCTGAAAAGCTAATAGCACCCAATATACAGTGCGGCACTTTGTCCTTTCATTGTATATTTTCAGTAAAAACAACAAAACTGAGAACCAGTTCTTACTTGACTTTGTTAGCACCTTTTATTTATTTATTTTACTTCCAGTTTTTCACCCTTGATGTATCTCCTAAGACTGTGAGCAGGATACATAGTGCTTCATATTCCAAGTGCTGAGGCCTATCTATCAAAAGCTGGCTGGAGTGGGTGGTGAAATACAGTAGGAGGTGGCTAGCTACACAGTTGTACTATTAAATTACTGTCTGTCCAAGGAGAGTAATCTCTTGTTTCAGCAGCAGGTACTGCTACCAGAGACTGTAAAAACCTCAAGCACTCTGAAATAGGCTGTCATATGGAGCACCATAAATTACATCAGTCAAATATTCCATCATTCATTCACTCCACGGTCTTACAGTGGGATGAATAGTCTGCTCAAGGAAGAAAAACAACCACCAACTTTCTGATTCCTTTCTATTTACTTTCTGAGAGATCTTCAGGGGCCACTTTCCTATGGGAAGTTTTAATTAACCATAAAATATAATTTTCCATTTGCATAGCTGCAGGTTTCAGTGACCACACGGGTTGCTCCCCAAAATG
This sequence comes from Pelecanus crispus, assembly GCF_030463565.1. NCBI lineage: Eukaryota > Metazoa > Chordata > Aves > Pelecaniformes > Pelecanidae > Pelecanus > Pelecanus crispus. The sequence goes on from NC_134643.1 coordinate 156,035,272, forward strand.
CGGCAGAGGTGTGGGATTTTCTTTTTCTTGAACTGCAGCTATTGTTATCCACCCTTTTATTAAGAAGTTTAAGAAGCGCAACATCAATGACTTCCTTTTCATCTTTGCGGAACGGAACATTTGACAGTAAGTTAAAATCCTAAATAAAATATGAAAGCTGCCAGCACATGCCAAAAGTCTTTCGGAGAGCATATATGAAAAGTTGCTCCTAAGACACAAATGTCACTAATACCATATGAAAATTGCAAAAAGGTATGTGAAAGTCACTAATGTGACATGAAAGAACAAAAGTCTTCAAATTATGTGAAAGTTGCTGTTCCGATATGTTACCCTTACTGTTCTAGTTACTTTCTATCCTATCTTATTAGCAACTTCCATTTCAAACTAATCTTTGATAAAAGTCTTATTATTTTTCCTTAAGTATCAGAAAATTATATTTCCAGTTGCACAGAGTGAAGTGTGACCTCATTAACAGACTTTTGTATCAGTGCATGGGGTTTTTTTACTCCCTTTTGTTCAGAAAATATGTGCATTCCTGCAGCCACATTCTCTGCTCGCTTTGTCTTTATAAAGGTATACACTGATTATGCTTCCCACGAAAGCTTAAGAGCAGACTCAGAGTGGGTTTTGGAATGGAGATTTCCATCACCTGTATACTCTCAGTCCACATTGTTAGGTACAGAGCTGTTTAAAAATATCAATACCAGGTCTAGGAAGAGCCATGATCTTTAGGAAACCCTATCCAAATGAGAGCTTGAGGCCACAGTAAGATGCCACATGTGTTTGACTTCTCCTTTCAGTGGTGCAGTGTTTAAATCCATATTTGAGCAGGGGGGTATGTGCATTTTTACTAATCCTGTGCAGCCAGCATTCAGTAAATCCCTACTTCTGCAATCAGAGATGAGTGTCCTTGTGGACCCCTTGAATGACAGTGAGACCTCATGAATGCATAAGAGCAGGGCAGCACGAATCCTAGTTCAGGGTTATTAGTACTTCAGGCTATTTCTCTACAGACCAGTGCCCATGGAAGTGTCAAGGCTGAAATGATCTAGAACATGGACATTAGACTTTGGGCTTTATGGGTCCACTGCTTTGGAATATATTTTTATCAGCCAAGAGTCTTGTTTCTTCTTTTCTTTTTGAAATCTTCTGTGAAGGTGACAAAATACATTGCATTACTAGTTCTGGCTGCTGAAGTCCTGTATTTCTCCCACGTAACTCGTGCAAGCAAAACACCAGGTCAAGCATGCTATGAGAGGGTCAGGATGCTAATAGGAGTTGAAAACATGAATAGATGACAAACATTTGTAGTGCAGATTTCCTGGCTCCATATGTAGGCCAGACCTGACCTCTGCAGACTGTGAGGGGGTGGCTGTATTCCCCCACAGTACAGTACTCAGTCTGTATGGTTAGCTTGAAAAAAAGGTACCTTCCACAAGTGAAATGGACATTAAATACCATGTGGTAAAGCCCTGTCCCAAGATGCATCAAAACAATGCATTGAGTGACATTAAACATCGCATCCTATTAACAGTTTCCCCTTATATTTGATTTTGATAGTGGGAAACTGCAATTAAACACTATAAATGTACTAGTTACACATCAGGTGACTGTTCCTAAGCAAGAACCTACAATTTGACCCCAACAGACTCTTCTCCTTTGATTATTGGTCAGAAGATAATGCAGTTTGTACATTTAATAACAGTTTGGGTATACTGCTAAAAGATGAAATTATTATAACACTGCGTATTTACAAAAAAACCCAACTTTGAAGCTAATAATCAAAAGATTAGAGAAAGGATATCTTTTAATTAATTTCAAACCCTGGATTGAGTATTAAATAGAAACATGAAAGAAAGATTTCCAATTGGAAGGGCTGGTAACTGAAGAGTCTCCACTCTCTTGAGGATTACCATTTAATTTTAAACATTGATTTAAAATAAATGATGGTACAGTCCCCAAGGAAAGATGTATTTCAGTTGTAAACATAAGAGTGATGTATAATAAATGAAATATATAACATTCTCCTTGAGGAGTTTTTTTACTTTATTGTGCAATCATGCTATGGGAATTATTTATACCCTTTAACTTGAGTCTCAGACAAAAGCTATCAGGTATCTTTCTGTAATCAGGTTTTCCTTTATTTATATGCCTGTATTTACATTTTTTAAAATTTGTCTCTCATACCAGTTTTTCTATCACCAATATTTGTGAGGGCATGCGATAGATGAGGAAGGTTTACTCTGGATTATCGTCTGAATGCCAAGGGTCTCATACCAGTCCTAAGTTCATACCATCTCACCTTGCAGAAACCCTCATAGTTCCCCAACCCACAGCCAGTTTTCTCACTTATTTCATCCTAGCCCATGCAGCCTTTCTCATTCATGACTGTGTGTGTCAGCTCTTCACTCCTCTGCAATCCTCCCATTTTCCGACTTCTCCTTCCTAAATATTAAGATATATTGTACCTTAGTTCTAGGAGAAGCAGCTTTTCCACCTCATTTGTTTTGTGTCCTGTCAGCATCTAGGTGAATACAATAATTAATTATGAATAGTCGTTTCAGTACTTCTAGGGAATCTGCTTTTTCTAGGTGTTCCCTTTCCACCTTCTTTTTTCTTTTCTTTTTTTTTTGTTTAGGGGAAAAAAAAAAGTGACTGTCCAGTTTATCAGGCAAAAGTTTGGATTAAGCAATTTTCTTTTATGGAAAATGTATGCCCTATTGACTCAGGTCTGGAAATCTGTTTCTAAGGTTTCAGGGCTTACATTAATCCATCTAAAGGACAAAGACATGTTCAGTGACCTAGCTGTCCAGTCAAGACTCCATCTCCTGATCTTCTAAATCTCACCTCTCCTGAGAATTTCTTGGCTCTGAGTGTGAAAAGAGAAGCACTCCCTGAGATGGCTGAAGCACAGCTCAGGGGGCACTTTGAAAACCAGATCAGGTACTTCTTCACGGGACCTGATTGTTCCTGCGTTCTGTAAGAGACCTAGATAGTAAAGTGTGAATGCACATTCAGCTGGATGGTGTCTTCCAGCAGATGCTTCCTCTACCCTCTTTTGAAAAAGTTCAGTACTTGTGGTTTTGGAAGGCATCTACTTGTTTATTTTATGTTATTGTTTGGATACTACTGCATCCTGTTTTCCTTATAGAGCATTTTTGGATCAGAAGTGCATTGTAACTACATTTAATTTGACACGGTGCAATGGAAGGTAAATAAAGGTAGGAGATGGAGCGTATTTCCTAATTAATTGCAATATTAATAAAATAACTACAGTTGTGACAATTTACTCATCTAGCTAGACTTCAGTAAAGCCTTTGACACCATTTCCCACAGGATTCTCCTAGGGAAGCTGGTGGCTCATGGCTTAGGCAGATGTACTCCTCGCTGGATAAAAAAACTCGCTGGATGGCCAAGCCCAGAGAGTAGTGGTGAATGGAATTAAATCCAGCTGGTGACCGGTCACAAGTGGTGGGTGTTCCCCAGGGCTCAGTTTTGGGGCCAATCTTGTTTAATATCTTAATTAACAATCTGGATGAGGGGATTGAGTGTGCCTTCAGTAAGTTTGCAGATGACACCAAAGTGTGTGGGAGCATTGATCTGCATGAGGGTAGGATGGCCCTGCAGAGGGACCTGGACAGGCTGGACCAATGGGCCAAGGCCAACTGTATGAGGTTCAACAAGGCCAAGTGCTGGGTCCTGCACTTGGGTCACAACAACCCCATGCAACACTACAGGCTTGGAGAAGAGTGGCTGGAAAGCTGCCTGGCTGAAAAGGACCTGGGGGTGTTGGTAGACAGCCGGCTGAACATGAGCCAGCAGTGTGCCCAGGTGGCCAAGAAGGCCAACAGCATCCTGGCTTGTATCAGGAATGGTGTGGCCAGCAGGAGCAGGGAGGTAATTGTCCCCCTGTACTCGGCGCTGGTGAGGCCGCACCTGGAATAGTGTGTCCAGTTTTGGGCCCCTCAATACAAGAAGGACACTGAGGTGCTGGAGCGTGTTCAGAGAAGGGCGGCGAAGCTGGTGAAAGGTCTGGAGCGCAGGCCTTATGAGGAACAGCTGAGGGAACTGGGATTGTTTAGCCTGGAGAAGAGGAGGCTGAGGGGAGACCTTATCACTCTCTACAACTACCTAAAAGGAGGTTGTAGTGAGGTGGGTGTTGGTCCCTTCTCCCAAGTAACTAGTGATAGGACGAGAGGAAATGGCCTCAAGCTGCACCAGGGGAGGTTTAGATTAGATATGAGGAAAAATTTCTTCACGGAAAGTGTAGTCAAGCATTGGAACAGGCTGCCCAGAGAGGTGGTGGAGTCACCATCCCTGGAGGTGTTCAAAAAACATGTAGACGTGGCACTTTGGGACATGGTTTAATAGGCATGGTGGTGTTGGGTTGATGGTTGGACTGATGATCTTAGAGGTCCTTTCCAACCTTAGTGATTCCTAGTTTTACTTTCATAAAAAAATAACCCAGCCACCAAGCCAGGAAACATGAAGCTAATTATTACTCTACCCTGAATTGGTTTAGTGGTGGACTTGATAATGTTAGGTTAATGGTTGGACTGGATGATCTTAAAGGTCTTTTCCAACCTAAACGATTCTATGATTCTATGGTTTTACTATGAAAGGGGGAGAGGGATAATATCAGACTTGCCCGTAACAAGCTGTGGGATGGCACACCAAGGTTAGAGGGACAGGGTGCTAGCGACAGTAGCGAGGGACCTCAGCCTATTGCTCTGAGACGTGCTGACTACACTGGAGCATACCTGAATTCTTATAGAGATGAGCCAGGGGCTCCTGAGGTAATAGGAGCCAATAGGGAAACACCAGTGAACTACCTCAAAGGAATTAAGGAGTGTTCCTCTAAGAAGTTGGCAGGGCCAACAGCCCAGCTGAAGTGCCTCTACACCAGTGCACACATCATGGGCAACAAACAGGAGGAGTTGGAAGCCACCATGCTGCTAGAAAGCTAAGACCTGATTGCCATTACTGAAACTTGGTGGGACAAATCCCATGACTGGAGTGTGGCTATCAATGGCTACAGGCAGTTCAGAAGGGACAGGTGAGGAAGGAGAGGCAGAGGTGTTGCCCCCTACATAAAGAAATCAATATAGTGTGAAGAGCTGTCCCTGAAGAATAGCCATGAGCAGGTCAAAAGCTTATGGGTAAGAACCAGAGACAGAGGCAACAAAGTGAACCTTGTGGTTCGTGTCTACCACAGGCCGCCTGATAAAGGGGAGCCTGCTGACGAAGCCTTCTTCCTCCAGCTCCAGGAGGCTTCGTGCTTGCAGACTCTCATCCTACTGGGGGACTTCAACCACCCTGACATCTGCTGGAAAAATAACATGGTGAGCTGTAGGCAATCCAGGAGGTTCCCAGAATGCACTGAGGATAACTTCCTAAGCCAGGTAATAGACACCCCTACCCAAGGGGATGCAATGCTGGACCTGCTGGTCACCAATGCAAGTGAGCTCATCAGTGACGTCAAGACTGGAGGCAGCCTGGGCTGCAGTGATAATGCATTGGTGGAGTTCACACTCCTGAGGTATATGGGAAAAGCGAGGAGTACAGTCAGGACCCTAAATTTTAGGAAAGCAAAATTCCAGCCTTTCAAGGAGTTAGTCAGAAGGACCTGGGAAATGGTCCTCAGGGACAGGGGAACAGAACATAGCTGGCAGATCTTTAAGGGCACCTTCCATAGAGCGCAAGAACTCTCAGTCCCCAGGTGTAAGAAATCAGGCAGGGAAGGGAAGAGACCAGCATGGCTGAGTCGAGACATGCTGGTTAGACTAAAGAGCAAGAAAGAACTGCACAGGCGGTGGAAGCAGGGACAGGTGTCCTGGGAAGAGTATAGGGAAGCTGCCCGGTTGTGTAGGGATGAGGTCAGGAGGGCCAAGGCCTGGCTGGAGCTGAACTTGGCAAGGGACACAAAGAATAATAAGAAGGGCTTCTACAGCTATGTCAATCAGAAAAAGAAGGTCAAAGAAAGCATACTGCCCCAATGATCAAGACTGGCAAACTGGTAACAATGGACAAGGAGAAGGCTGAGGAACTCATCTTTTTTGCCTCAGTCTCCACTGTCAACCTCTCTTCCCAACTACCAACCTGTCAGCCTCACCTCTGTGCCTGTGAATATCATGGAACAGATTCTCCTAGAAGCTATGCTAAG